>NW_026997647.1:0-89382 GCF_035044405.1 Drosophila montana
CTGAGAACTCTCTCTTGTAATGAGTGAATCTGTGATAGGATGGGGCCGCGGAAGAATTATTGGATGGCGAAGAGTTTTTCAGGCGCTTATGGTCTAACTGAAACCAACTAACTCTGACACAGCGATACATCTTGCCAATGTCTCCAGTAAGGGCAACAGGTAACGTAAGAAATCGCATCAAAATGTTAAACAACTTTGGTTGTATGACGGGCCCAGCCATCAACACTTCATTCAGCGAACATCCAGTGCTGGTAACAGCTGAACCATCAAAGACGACACGAAGTTTGGTGCTCGTGCTTTGTTCCTTCAGCACTCAATGATGAGGAAGAAAATATATGATAAGATTCACCTAATTGATCCAGACTGAGTTTGGGAGGGAGTCGCACGGGATATGCTCCTGTTGGTAACCTTTGGAAATTCTTAACAAAATGCTCCTCGCAGTCAAGCTCTTCCTTTATTGCTTTAGCAACAGGCTCTGGAAAGCTTTCTACTTCCCAAAATCGTTGAATTAACTCATCTGTTCGGCCATCAGATTCAGTGCGGGCATCAGACGATACACGATTGGCCAAAAGAGAGGTACCGCCTTGCTGGGAACCGCCACCTGCAACTATCCATCCAAGGCGTGTCTTCTGCAGAAGAGGCAATCCCGGTATCAGTTTTATTTGCCCGACACACATTAGCTCATAGAAAAGAACAGCTCCGATTAATATGTCAACTCGCTGCGGCTTGTAAAAGCAAGGAGAGACGGCATAGGGACACCAGAAGCAGTATATACACAAAAACATAATGGACCCGGGATAACAACAGTGTCGAAAGCATAGGCAGAAAGAATAGCAGTAAGCAGCAATTCAGAGGCAAATGTTTAATTTGCGAAAAAGAAGGGCTAAAGAAGGGTGATAAAAAGAGCTAAAAAGACGAAAAGTCTCTATGTTTAATGCACAGTTATGTCAAGGAGAAGCAAAAGAGTTTTTGGTGTAATGACAGTGGTACAAAATCGCACATTTGCTGCGACCGCAGCATGTTCCTTAAGTATGCTGATATAAAGACTTCGGTAATGTTGGCCGCAAATAAATTTATCGATTCACCCGGCAGTGGCAGTGTTGAGTTGCACTGCAATAGAATAAAACTAAAGCTGCAAAATGTTTTATATGTCCCCGATTTAAGCATGATTTTTTATCAGTAAGTGCTGCAGCAAAGTTTAAGAATTCTACCATATTTGAAGGGAAAATTGCGCTGGTAGAGTCTTGATCAGGTTTATATGCAAAGTAGTTCTGATTCATCTTCCATAAAATGGCACAATAGATTGGCCACCTGAATTTTAAGGACTTGAAATTGCTTAATGACAAGCAACTGGTGCGTGGTATGAAAGTTGAAAATTTACAAGTAATCAAGCAAAAATGTGCTTTGCCATTCCCACAGAACATAATAATTTCAAATCGTGTCTCAAAGCAAGTACCGGACCTAGTACATACAGATATTGAAATTCTGTTTTTTGAGGAGTTTTAGTATATAATAAGAGCTAGAGTCATCAAACTAGACATGTAGCTTCTAGAATAGTATATATATATCAAGTATCTTTCATTTTTTAGCTATTCTCACCTGCCCCCTACTACCTCATAGCTATAAATCAAGTAATAAAACCAATTTATGCTAACCACAAATATAAACCACAATTGACTTTTTGATAATACACGAATAATCTTTAGTATTATGCAATAAGATGTACTGTAGAAAATTTCATCAAGATCGGTTAAGCAACATAGAAATTATTAAAGAAAACGTGTTTTGACTTTTCTCCTATCAGCGGCAACAAGCGCAAATTCCAAGAATTTCTGTATACATGTACACACACACGCGCGTCTTCTTTGAATTCTATCAATAGCATTGCAATTACGATTGTATTGTTTTCTGTGCTGCTATTTTAATTCCTTTTTTTCTCATTAAAACTCAATTATTGGTGTGGCTGTTGAGTAGAAGCGGCTGCAAGCAATGCGGTCAGTTGCGAGTTCGATCCCTGCCAAGGGAACTTTATTTCTTAAATTTATCTTTATTACTTTTAAAGCAAACGAGCGCGTAGCGCGAGCTGCATTTGGGGTTGGAATAGGAGGGTTCGGGGTATCCCCTAGTCGGGAGCTCCCGACTATAACCTCTTACTTGTTTTTATTGAGTTTATTGGAATATTGCCTTACAATTGCCCACAATTAAATAATAACACTTAGTTTTATTTTTATATTCGTTTTGATATTTATTAGTTTATTAAGTGCGTCAATTTGGTTGTTCAGATGCTCTATTAAGAGTGAGGCTAAACGATTTAAGCAATTCAGTATCAAGACTAAAGTGTTAAAATAACAAAAGCCTACTTGGTCACTGTAACTTTTGTATGAATGAGTTTTTGTGTGTATTTCAGTGTTGTTAAATTGTTATTTACAGCACAGTGTTGTGAAACCAAAATATCACTTATTATTTCAACACTCATTATTCTAACACACATCCTCATAAGATACATTGACCTTTTTTTAATTATAAGTTTCGCCTTCTGGGAACAATATTAATGATCCACATTTGTCTAGAAATAGTTTCTTTTTCAAAAATAGTTCTAGGATTAAGGGAAACCCAGGAAAAACCTTAACCGGATCATGACTTAATAATAATTATACAAAATTAAAATAAAATTATTTTATTGCAAAAAAAATTAGTTTGTGAGACCTGATTAGTTTCTGAGGGTCACAAATCTGGCAGCAGGCAATGGCTTTGTCTGTGGAAACATACTCAAGAGTAATTAGTTTATTTTCAACTGCTCTCTTGAGAAATGGTACTTTATATCAATATTTTTTGATGTCTTGTTGCATGTGGGATTATTGGCTATACTAATGCAAACTATATTATCCTCTAGTATTTTAATTGTCCTACTTTATTAAAACTTTTTACAAGATATCAATGATTTTAGCCAAAAAGCTTCCCTAACTGCTTCAAGCAAAGCCATATATTCCGGTTTAGTAGAAAAATTAGCCACTGAGTTATGTTTCTTTGTGTTCCAACATATCAGACATGTCTCAAACAATTTTAATATATATCCAGTTGTACTTTTTCTATCAGACTCACTTCCGTTTTCTCTTTATTAAATCTCATTCCAGGCAATTTTTCACCAACCCATTCAGTTGGACCGCCATTTTTAGTTATTTGATTAAGTGTAGTTATTTTGATTATTGATTAACAAAAACTGCACAATAGTTCTTTCCGTCAATGCTGTGTTATTGGACCACAAATATCAGAATGTATTATAAATATAGGGCTCTAAATATGCTCTTTACTTTTTAAAACTTCTCAAAACTATAGTTTAGTTTTCTTACCAATTACCACAGTCCTCATATATCTCATTATTCAGTTGCACATCTACTAAGATTTCTATATCTTCAATTATATTTGTTGGGCTAACAAGCTTTTTTATTAGCACTTAATCGCGAGAAGTTATGGTGTTATAAAAACACAGCCTTTTCTTATAAATTCATACAGTTATATTTTATTTATATGCTTAGAACGAGCGTAGTTAAGTTATGCGAAATGTGCAAATTTTAACGGAGCGATTGATAAGAAATCCGATATAGCGAACATACGAAACCAGTGTGAGTTGCGGCGTCGCTAGCATTGATGCGCTAGCCGCTTAAGACAAAAGTGCAAAGGTAAAAGAGCGCGATAAAAGAAATGACGATGAGCGTAAAACGAGAATCATATTGAACTATTTTATGATATGCGAGAAGCGCCAAAAAAAACAAAATAGTTACATTGCTTGCCTCGCAGGGCAAGATGTAACTGAAATGTTATGCAAACATAATTCTAAATTAATTTTTAGCTGCTGAACCGAACATACCCCCCGTTGAACGATTGAGCTTCAACAGGATCGTTAAGGGGAAGCAGACACAGCTTATTAGTTGCTCGCTTTATAATTCCATTAGCAGTCTTGAGAACTGCAACGCGTGTGATGTCATCAGTTCCTTTTAACAATTCAACCACTCTAGCTAGCGGCCATTTCACCAGGCTTGGGAGTCTGCCACTTGGAACGCTGTTGAAGAAGATTTAAATATTCTTCTCACCAGCGAGACAAAAAGACTTTGTGCATGTAGGACACTCACTGCCAGCTATCTAGACGATTAAAATTGAGCCGTGTGGTATCGGGTTCTGTGAACGTGGATTGTGGGCCTCCAACCAAAAAAAAATAGCTGCGGTAAGAACATCAAGGTCTTCTGGATCTTCTGAAATGGGTAGCAGTGGTCTAGAATTAATGACTTCCGTTATGTGGCACACAAGGGTACGAAGCTCTTCGAATCCCAGAACAGTTGACCCCACAACCCAGGACACCAAAGGACACCAAAGTGAGATGAGCGAGGTGGAATGAAGCGCCATACGAAACTGTGTCGAACTTAAAGACACTTTTTTGAGAATCAGTAAAATTTCGCCACAAGATGCATTGTAGGTAGTTATCTGGGACCGTAACTCTGACACAGCGATACATCTTGCCAATGTCTCCAGTAAGGGCAACAGGTAACGTAAGAAATCGCATCAAAATGTTAAACAACTTTGGTTGTATGACGGGCCCAGCCATCAACACTTCATTCAGCGAACATCCAGTGCTGGTAACAGCTGAACCATCAAAGACGACACGAAGTTTGGTGCTCGTGCTTGGTTCCTGCAACACTCAATGATGAGGAAGAAAATATATGCATAGACGTAACGACTCCGGAGGGTCAAGAGTCATATGGCCGAGCTCCATATACTCTTGCATGAACGTGCACTACTGAGATTTAAGGTTGGGATGACGGTGCAACTTTCTCTCAAGCGATATAAATCTGCGAAATGCCTGTTGATAAGATTCACCTAATTGATTTAGACTGAGTTTGGGAGGGAGTCGCACGGAATATGCTCCTGTTGGTAACCTTTGGAAAATCTTAACAAAATGCTCCTCGCAGTCAAGCTCTTCCTTTATTGCTTTAGCAACAGGCTCTGGAAAACTTTCCATTTCCCAAAATCGTTGAATTAACTCATCTGTTCGGCCATCAGACTCAGTGCGGGCATCAGACGATACACGATTGGCCAAAAGAGAGGTACCGCCTTGCTGGGAACCGCCACCTGCAACTATCCATCCAAGGCGTGTCTTCTGCAGAAGAGGCAATCCCGGTATCAGTTTTATTTGCCCAACACACATTAGCTCGTAGAAAAGACCAGCTCCGATTAATAGGTCAACTCGCTGCGGCTTGTAAAAGCAAGGATCAGCGAGGCTAATATTTCCAGGCACATTCCAATTAGTTGTATTAAGGGCGATACTTGGCTGGCGATCTGCTATAGTGGAAGCTACGATGGCTATGATGATTGCAGAATAATTTGACGTTTGAGATTGTAGATTGACGGTCACAGTGCATCCGTCAGTAGCGAAAGGAGCGTTTCCCAGGCCAGCAACTGCCGCTGAAGATGGACTTTTCTTCAACTGAAGCTGTTGAGCGATTCGGAACGTAATTAAATGTAGCTGTGACCCACCATCCAATGCAGCGCGACACGGAACTAGAGTCCCAGACCGATTTTTAACTAGTACAATATCAGTGGTCAGGAACACAACATCGCTGCTGAGGTTGTGGGCAACACGAGAGGTAGAGGCAGGGGCTGAAGAAGCTGCAGTAGGAGTGACAGAGTGGGGAATCCAAGGCAAAACGTCTAAATGCCATATACAGGAGCAGGCATCCTGGACTTACAGTGTGTGATATTCAACATGCGACCAAACTCTTACTGAGGCTCGTCCAGAGAGTACACCTGTGGGAAGAAATTAAATCACTGCGATCGAGAAAAGCTGTTAAGCCATCCAGTTGTATCGCATCACTTAAGCCTTTTTTGGATGAGTTCGGCATTCCTAGAGTTGATATGCGCCTGAAAAACTCTTCGCCATCCAATAATTCTTCCGCGGCCCCATCCTATCACAGATTCACTCATTACAAGGTTTCACAATCGGGACTTACACGCTGGTCCACGGGCACTTCTGGCTCATATTCGGTTGCAGTATTGGCCGATTGGTGGAAGGAAGACCGTATCCAAGGTGGTTGGAAATTGTGTGAGATGCTTTCGTGCCCAGCCACGATTAGTAGAGCATATAATGGCTGATCTTCCCAAAGAACGTTTGACTGCTTGTCGAGCCTTTGAAGTCTCTTGCGTTGACTATTGTGGACCATTTTTCTATAAGCCAGACGTACGAAACAATGCTCCAGTCAAATGTTACATGGCAGTCTTCGTCTGCTTCGCGACTAAAGCAGTTCACCTTGAGCTGGTCAAGGATCTGTCGATGGTTTCATTCTTGATGCGCTCAAGAGGTTTATATCGATTCGAGGCAGGCCATCTCAGATATGGTCGGATAACGCTACCAACTTTGTCGGCGCCAAGAACGCAATCGTATTGAGTCAGTTCATAAGTTTTGCATGGATGACTCCATTGATTGGAAATTTATTCCCCCTCGCTCACTACATTTTGGCGGCCTTTGGGAAGCAGCAGTGAAAACAGCAAAGCATCATTTTTATCGTGCTGTTGGCTCTTGTGTTCTCAACTTCGAAGAGCTTCGCACCCTAGTCTGCCACATATCATCGATAATTAACTCCAGGCCATTGTTTCCTTTTTCAGAAGATCCCGCAGACCTAGATGTGTTAGCTACAGATAATTTTTTAGACCCAGCTCATCGTTCGTTGAGCCTGATGTGACGCACCCTCAATTCAATCGTCTGGTCCCGCTGGCGTGAAGAATATTTAACGCAGCTTCAGCAGCGCTCCAAATGGCGTACCCCGAAACCAGGCCAATGCGTCAACGACCGAGTCCTCGTAAAGGATGAAAATCTGCCGCCTATAAGGTGGCCACTGGCGAGAGTCACGGAGCTAATCGTGGGAAAGAATGGAGTCGCTCGCATAGCTATCTTGCGCTCCGCAACAGGAGAGACAGAGAGAGCTGCAAACAAGCTATGCCTACTGCACATCAAGGACGCAGTTGAAAGACCAAGACTTTCAATGGGGAGAATGTCTGGCTGCGCAGCCAAAACAGCTGGAGCGACCTCGCCACTGATAAGAGCAGCATCGCAAGTGCTTAAATTTCGCTATCCAGATTATTTACTTTAAGTTGGCGCTCTTCGCTGTAACGATCATTTATTGCCCTAACATTACCTTTTGCGAAGGCCTCGATGCTGTGCGTCGAGTCTCGTTAAGTTCGTATATTAATTTTTCGCAATTGTCGCTTCGATTAAATCGGCACGTACAAATTCGGCTTCGCTTGCCTACATAAAACTATTGTTCTTCAATGATAAGCAAAGACCAATTCGGGTCTGCCTGCCTCTCGTAACCTTTAACAAATATATAAATTAATTGGAACACAAGAAATAAAATAAAGTTATTTATTTCTATTTGTGAAAGCTATTGAAAAAGCTCAATAGCGCAACATTACCTTTATCTTTATAACTTTTACCTTCCTCAACATAAATGAAGAAACTCCACTGAGTTGCTGCAAAAATCGCATGAATATTGGTTCTAAAACTGTTTACGTGCTTTGGCTTAAATGTTGATTCAAAATTAAACTTTCTATTTTTATTGTCTTACAAAATTGTACTGCTTGTATCATTACTAGCATTCTTAAGTTTGAGCTCGAGATCAAGTAAGCGATTTTTGACAAGTGCTAGGGTCAAGTTTTCAATTGAAAAAGTTTCAGTGGCAGTTACCACTTCATCATAAGTAGAAGGTAAAGTTAAAAGTAAGTGAGATACTTTATCCACCTCCTTAATTTTAGCTCCTGATGCTATTAACTCATTTATCATTTCGTCAAATCTATTAAAATGATTAATAAGTGAAGTGTCGCCATAAAATAAAAGTGATAACAACTGCTTCCGTATGGAAAGTTGCGAAGCTAAACTTTTACGCTCGTACTCTAAGTCTAACTTTTCTAAAATTTGCTTTGCAGAATTTTCATTATCTGCAAATGACAGAAATAAATTTCCTATGCTTGAACGATCTCTCGCTAATTATTATTCTGTCTTGAGTGTAGTCAATTATGGCGTCGTTTGCCTTTAATACATTTCTGCCTAAAAAATATTTGGTCTAGTCTAAAAAGTTTTTTATGTGCAGTAGATTCATAATGGTTTAGTTTTGAGACCCCTGTCATAGTTCTAATCGATGAATTATAGGTCTTGTATAACATTATTATTAAGGAAATTTTCGGCCTTCACCGCTGAATCGTGATAGGAAGCAATACGTAAACGCTGATGCACTTTATCTATAATCGTTTATTGTTTTATTTTGCAATCTCTCTTAATCTCTCTTAACTTAATAAATTTTTTCTTAAATGATAAGTATTTTTATTTTCATATTTTATTTTACTTCATTTGTTTGCCCTTATCCTATGATTATTTATATTTTATATTTTGGTGAGTTTATTGTGACTGTTCTTAATCTATTCTCCGAATTGCCGAACTTATCAACAAAAAAAAAAACATTTTTCTGAAACAAAACGTTTCTTTATTAAAACAATCGCTTATTAACCGTGCGCTCACCAACTCATACGCACGCTCGTAACAAAATAACAGAGTAGTGTTTGATTTGGGGCAGGTGGGCAGCGCTCCCCCCCCTTTCCGGCAAGATGGGCTGGCAGGCCCCACCGCAAGCTAACAAATTAGGAAAGAAAGATGGATCTAGCAAGCCGAAGAAGATCAATTCATCAACTAATGCTGCAGAATCTGATGACTCCAGCTCAGGACCTGATCCTGGAGAGTTAAAAAGAAAGACTCCCCGAAAACAGATTGCCTGTAACCGACCACAAGATGGAATCAGCACTAGTGAACCAGAAATGCCCAGGCTCAGCAACAACAGGTTTGACAGGACGACGACTCCTCCACGGAGTACGACAGTTCCAAAGAGAGCGAAGACATAACTCGAAAGCGAATGCAAGTACCAGAACCCAAAATAGTCAAGCCTCCCCCATTTTCATTCCCGACGTAACGAACATCAATGCGTTCACCAGCGCCATTGCCGGAGCCCTTGGCCAGGGTAACGATTTTGCCTACAAGGCGACCAAAAACAACAATTTTCGGGTCATGACCCAGGACAAGGCTAGCTACACAGCGCTGAAGAATTTCCTTAATGAAAACAACAAGAGGTACGAAACCTTTCAGCCCAGAGATGAGAGGCTGTACCGTATCGTCATTAAAGGACTGCACCACTGACATCGACGACATCAAGATAGCTTTGAATAGCCACGGCCACATTAACAGAGATGTACACAACCTAGTCGGAAAGGTGACCATAAAGCCACTCAGTATTTTCTTTGCCAACCTTGAGCCGGCCAATAACAACAATTTAATGTTGCCTATTAAATTTTAATGTGGTGCAGTGCTACCGCTGGCCAAGGCTACGGGCACACCCAACGATATTGCCAACTTGAGCACAGATTCGTCAAATGCGTAGTCACGTAGTCTACGTAGTCAAAACAGCTGCAGCGACCTCGCCACTGATAAGAGCATCATCGTCTTCTTATCTTGTAATACTTGCTCTGCGAAGCAACTGCTTAAATTTCGCTCATAAAATTATTTACTTTAAGTTGGCGCTCTTCGCTGTAACGATAATTTATTGCCTTTATTCGGGTCTGCCTGCTTGTTGTCACTGATAACAAATATATAAACAAATTTGAACACAATAACTAAAGTTATTTATTTCTTTTTGTGAAAGCTATTGAAAAAGCTTGATAGCACAACATTTTGGTGACCCCGACTTGATTTTGTTGTTGTTACTTTAATGCTTTACATTAAAGCGACAAACTTAAAAGATCCGCAAACTGAATATAATCAATCGCCGTTGCTTTGCTAACTCTCTCGGTCGCTCAAAGTTTTTTGTTCCTTCGTGCGTAACTTATGTACAAGCTATTTCCGTTGCTTCGTTACATAGCTTGACACTTGCGTTCGCCGAAGTTCTTACAGCTACTATTTTTGAGCAGTTTACATGTACTAGCGACCACCGTTGTTAGGTACTCAGCTGGTTTCGCACACACTTTATATCAACGCATCTAATGACAACAAAAAATAACGCCTCTAGGGCAGTGCCCTCTGCAAACAGGGTGACTTTTCTGAAGCGCAAAGTCATTTCAATTTATGATAGTTTGCAAACACTTCAAAATGCTCTAACTAGTTCGACACTTAATGCAATTGATGAGTGCGGTCTTAGTGTTAGCCTGAAGCAAATCGAGCGGCTTCAGGCCTCATTTGATATTACTCACACTATCTTAGAAGAGGTAGACTTGGATGAAATTGGTAGCCAATTGCGTGAGGACTTCAACGAGTTAGCCGTTTCTATGGAAATTTCGGCTCGCAGTGATATAGCGAAACGTGTCTCAATATTACCCTGCTCAACATTTCGCGACCAATCTGTGCTGCCGGCGCAGACAGTTAGAGCTAAGGCACCGCAGGCATTACCCTCATTAAAGTTGCCTACCTTTAGTGGATGTTATACAGAATGGGCCGACATTTATTCTATGTTCACAACCGTCATAGAAAATTATCCGAATTTAGCACATATCGAAAAGCTGCAGCAACTTCGATCGTGCCTGAAGGATTCAACGCTGGACGCAATTCGATCATTGGAAATAACAAACGATAATTATGCCATAGCACTTAATTTATTGGAGAAAAAGTTTAATAATAGACGTTTGGTTTTTCAGGCACACATACTTGAATCGTTGCGCTAAGGGAGTTGTCCGACCAATTCAGCGCACACATGCGCGCATTAAAGAGCATGGGGAACACCGAACAGATCGCTGGATGCATCATTGTGTAGATTATCCTACCAAAGCTGGACCCAACATCACAAGCCAAGTGGGAAGAAAGGCAAGAGGATTTGACTTTCGTCATCGTGGGAGCATATGGCTACGTTTCTGGAGAAGAGATGCCCAACAATGGAAACCGTAAATTTGCTATGGCAAGCTATGCCCCTAGACATCAGGTGGGAAAAACTAGAGCAATTAACACAAGTAGATCGTCATTTATCGCCACTAGCCACGACTCCCTTTCTGCGTTTTTTGTGATAGCCCTGGTCATGGCATATATAATTGCTCCCGATTTGTAAACTTGTACCCCGCATTACGGCTTAGGGAGGCAAAACGACTTGCATTGTGCTTGAATTGCCTCAATTGCGATCATGTAGCTCTGGATGCTGTCGGACCTGCGGGGCGAAGCATCATTCCCTAGTGTATTTAAATAATTCTGGTTTTCCGTCTGGTCAGCTGACTGCGCCTGCTGATTCTTCGTCAATTGCCCACGCCTCTTTCGCTAAGTCGTCGCCATCTACCTCCACCTCTCTTGTTGCCCAGTATTTCAATATTGATGTTGTCCTCTTGGCTACTGCTATGGTGTTCGTTAAAAATCGCTTCGGCACTTTGATACCTTGTCGTGCCCTTTTGAATTCCGGCTCTCAGCTTCACCTTATAACGTCTCTCCTTGCTCAACAGCTTCAGTTAAAGATGCACAAGTCCTCAGCCATTGTCTCTGGTCTCGAGTATCTGAGTACTCAACCATACTCAACCATAGTACGCCTACCATAACTGATAGTCAACCGAATTTTACAATCAACACTACGAATTGGAACATTCCCGCTAACATAAAACTTGCAGATCCGTATTTCTTTAAACCATAACGCGTGGACTTGCTGCTTGGAGCCAGTTTGTTTTATGAGCTTCTCAGCGTCGGCCAGATAAAGCTTCTCCCAGGGCTACCATGTCTTCAGAAAACAAGGCTTGGTTGGGTAGTTTCTGGAGGCGGACCGCGTTTGGGTGGTTCTACATTGATTACGAAGAATACTGCGGGCAAACTTGAGTCAAGTTCTGAAGAACGTGCTGATGAATTGGTGCGTCGATTTTGGGAGATAGAAGCCTGCTTGGAAATAACACCTACCATATCAAAGGAAGAAACTGATGGTGAAGAGCAATACCAGATTGCCTAGTGGCCAATATTCGGTTCATTTACCCTTCAAGCGAAGTTGGGAATGTCTTGGGACGTCATACCAACAAGCCTCTCGTCGGTTCCTGACCCTGGACCGCAAACTTCAAAATCGTCCAGATCTGAAGCATCAATATACAAATTTTCTAAAGGAATACTTGTATCTGGGTCATACTTCGCCTGTCGCTCCAGAGTCCGTAAGACTTTGTCAATATTTTCTTTCTCATCACTGTTCAACGACAAAGTTGCGAGTCGTTTTCGACGGCTCCGCAGCTACCTCGTCAGGATATTCATTAAAAAGCTAGAGCTCTGTGGCGCCGTCTTATTATCTAATCTTATGCGTGAGATATCTTAAATGGCACTCTTTGATGGAAAATTCTACTGCTGTTCGGACTCTTCTGTTTGCCTTTCCTTTTCCCTGCAAGCTCAATGTGTTGAAGCTCATAGTGGTACAGCAGTTGAAGAGTTAACTAATGGCATGGAATGGCGCTACGTTCCTACTTCACTCAATCCGGCAGACATACTCTCGAGAGTCGCTCACGTAGCTATCTTGCGCACCGGAACAGGAGAGACAATGAGAACTGCAAACAAGCTATGCCTACTGCCCATCAAGGACTCAGTTGAAAGACCAAGTCTTTCAATGGGGGAGAATGTCTGGCTACGCAGCCAAAACAGCTGGAGCGACCTTGCCACTGATAAGAGTATCATCATCGTCTTATCTTCTAATACTTTCTCTGCGAAGCAACTGCTTAAATTTCGCTCTTAAGATTATTTACATTAAGCTCTTCGCTGTAACGATCATTTATTGCCCTAACATTACCTTTTGCGAAGGCCTCGATGCTGTGCGTCGAGTTTAGTTAAGTTCGTTCGCGTCGTGAATTTGGTACGCATCGGCCACTTGCATTATCAAAACTTCATAATTTTGTCAATTATCGCTTCGCTAAAATCGGCACGAACCAATTCGGGTTCGCTTGCCATTGTAAGACTATTGTTTTTAAATAATAAGCACAGACCAATTCGGGTTTGCCTGCCTGTTGTAACTTAAACCAAATATATAAACAAATTTTAACACAATAAGTAAAATAAAGTTATTTATTTCTATTTGTGAAAGCTTGTGACGCGGAGTCACAATAGACCCACCAATATTATAAATAATCATAAATAATCATAGGATAAGTGTCAAACAAATGAAGCTGAAATATGAAATAGAAAACTTATCATTAAGAATAGAAAGGAGTAGATTTATTAGGAATTAAGAGGAGCCAATTATAATGTAAATTTAATCATAAGCAACTCTGACTCCTAAATCGTTAACAGTAGGAGTAGAAGAGAGCGAATGCTTGCGCGAGAGTTTTCGCCGGAGAGCGAAAAGGGCGAAAAGGGGTCGTGAGCTGCTGCCGTCGATCAGCAGTTGCACTTTGGAACCGACAAGCGTGAGTATCGGACGGGCATACATAACGAAGGACAGAGTTTAGGGAACGCAAGTTAGCTGCCAGGTTAGGTAGGAACAGCCTAGAATTGACAGTGCAGCAAGCTTAGGGAAACTAATAAAGCAAATAAAACGGAAGTGAACGTACACGAAATAAACCAGTGTTTGCGTTATCTGTGTAGCAATTGTGCGTTTGTAGGCTTTCGTCTTGCAGCGGAGCGATCCCAGCAGCACCCATCACGCAGGCCAATTCTAACCTAACCGCAGCGGAGTGGTCCCGGCGGCTTCCCCTTTTCCTTAACAGAATTAGCAAACCACTCTGCGGCGGAGTCATCCCGACGGCTCCATACCCCCCTATCCAACTTCGGCAAACTACAAATTTCTTGTAGAGTGGACCTGGGTAAGACTGAGTTATCACCCCGGCCAAGAAGCTACTTTACAAGTGGCGCCCGAGCAGGGACCCTAGGCGTAAAGGGCGTGGCACTAACGTGGCCTAAAAGCCCATGAAAGTGCCTCCAGAGTAGGTTAAAGTCAAATCGGCAGAAATAACTGAGAAGTTAGCTGCCTGCGGCATAGAAAAAGGGGGCATAGAAAGTCCCACAGGGGTGTCAGCAACAAACGCACACGTGCAGACAGACAAGTGGGGACAACTAGACAAAGCAAAGACTCGAAAACTAACGGAAAGCCATAAAACGTCTCGCTGAGCGAGCGAGTTTGCGACGAGCATGCTAGCGTGTGCGCACACATACAGGCACACGCTCACACGCATAAGCCGAGAGTCGGCAGAGCGCGCGTCAACGGGACAGCTGCGAAGGCCCACCGTGGGGCGAATCGCTCGGTACGCGTCGAAATCTGAAGTGAAGTCGAAAGTAAGCGCGACGGAAAAAAAAAGTGAACAGTAAAGTGGTTTCGGCCCAATATGAACATTGGAGCCATAGTGATGAATAATTTTTTTTTTGTGCGAACATACTAAACTGTGAAAAAAAAAATATAAATATGGCGAGTATGTAAGACAGGATAAAATAAAATCGAATAAAATTCATTAAAATAAAATAATTAATATAAAATTAATAAAAATTAAAAATAATTAAAATAAAATATATTAAAACATAATTAATTAAAATAAAATTAATTAAAACAAAATTAATTAAAATAAAATTAATTAAAATAAAATTAATAAAAAAAAATTGGAAAAAAAAAATATTTAAAACTTAATATAATTAAAATAAAATTATTTAAAACAAAATTAATTAAAATAAAATTAAAAAAAAAAAAATTGAAAGAAAAGTAATTAAAAATTAAAAAAATAATTAAAATAAAATTAATTAAAATAAAATTAATTAAAATAAAATTAACTAAAGTCAAAATAACTGAAAATAAAACAAATAAAAATAAAATAATTTGAAATAAAATAAATTGAAATAAAACAAATTAAAAATTAACGTGATTTAAATAAACGGAAATAAAACAAAGTCAATAAAAACAATTTCGAAAAAAAAACCCGAAGGAAGTAATTGAAACGAAGCGCCCTCGTGTTACGAGGGCGTCCCATTAGCACAGACGCGCCTACCCATGGAGTATAGGGGGCACTGCATCGTTCCGGAACAGGTCAGGAAGTGGGGTATACGTTTCGATGGGCAGGCTGATCCGCTGTCCTTCGTAGAGGCCATCGAAGATCGGGCCCTATCGTATGAAATTGACACCGATAGGCTGCCCCGGGCAATGAACGAGGTCATGATCGGCGAAGCCGCTCGCTGGTTCGTGACAAGTGGGCTAAGAGAGGTGTCATGGAACGAGTTTAAGGAGGGATTCTTGGATTTCTTTTTGCCTCCGCGATATTTTGAACTGTTAGAAGATGATCCGGGCTCGCCGTCAACGAGAGGGCGAAGGATTCAAGCAGTATGTGGTGGACATCAGGGCGCTGATGCACCACGCTGGCTATGGTCCGGAGCGAGAACTAGCGAGAATATACGACAACGCAGCCCCAGAGTATAAATTGTATGTGCGAAGGCAAGATTTCGCGTTGTTGTCGAAGCTCATACAACTAGCGGTCGAGTATGAGGGTATAAAACAGCAGGCTCAACAGTATCCCCCGGGTTCACGATCTCGATTAGGTAATAGCATGGGCACGTATCTAGGCGAGGGGCAAGGACAGGCGGCGACAGGCTTAAACAACCCGTTCAGGGTAGCTTCATCGCCAGTATTACCGGTGCCAAGGGAAGAGCCCGTTAACCGAATGATCGGCCAAGTAACCGGGGGAACAGCCCGGAGACGCCTGATATGTTTTCGATGCGGGCAAGAGGGGCATTTTAGGAGAGACTGTCCCATCCCGCAAGTGGTCTTTTGTGCGCAATGCGGAACCAGGGGGGGTGAGTAGTCAGGAAAGCTGCAGACGACCGGCTCAGGGAAACGGACAGAGGCATCCGGACTGGGAGCGGATGGAAAGCGATGTCAGCGGAGCCCGGAGGCAGTAGATGTTTTGAGAGTCGAGGGGGGTCGTGTCGTCGCGACAATCGACACCGGCGCCACTCTATCGTTCATCAGTGGTGCCTGCGCGGCGAAGGTAGCGAAGGACGTGGAAATTAGGGAAGTACAAACGAGGATACGGCTGGCAGACAGGTCGAGATTAGACGTCGCGCGGATGCTGCACGCGGGCGTAAGTTTAACGGGGCGTACGATAAGCATGCCGCTACTAATCATGACGCCGATGCTAGACCAAGTGATCCTAGGTATGGACTTTCTGCGAGCGATAGGTACGACGATTCGTTGCGGGGACAGCGAGATGACGAGGCGACTGGCTGCCCTGTGGAGCCGATCCCGGAGGCAAGGTTAGGGGTTCGGCAGGGGGTAGCGGTCCGTCCCGCG
Organism: Drosophila montana; assembly: GCF_035044405.1. Lineage (NCBI taxonomy): Eukaryota > Metazoa > Arthropoda > Insecta > Diptera > Drosophilidae > Drosophila > Drosophila montana. Next base: position 16,284 of record NW_026997647.1, read on the forward strand.
GAGAGTGAAGGTGCGGTCGGACGATAAAGAGGTGTCCAGTGTGCCAGTGAAGGTGCGGTCGGACGATAAAGAGGTGTCCAGGGTGCCGGTGAAGGCACGGTCGGACAATAAGGGTATGGCCAGGGTGCCAGCGGAGGCACGGTCGGACAGCGAGTTGTCTAGAGCGTCAGGAAAGGATCAGAAGCAGAATCGTAAGGAGAACTCGACAGGGGTTAGGGTAAAAGGACAGGCGACGACGGAGGTCAGCAGAGGCAGGGATTTAGGGCCTATGTGTGGATCAGCACCTAAAAGCGCGAAGCTGGGGAGGGTGGCTGGATCCAACGGGCAGGAGGATCAACCTCGCACCTTAGAAGGAGTCCTGCTAGCGGGCGAACTAGTCACGGGAGAAAACCTGGCCGCGAGAACTAGTAACGAGGCTAGTAGTGGTAAAAGGTCTGGAGAGGAGAGTCCTAGTAGCGAGGACATCTGGCCAGCAGACTTGGAGCCCAGCCTACAGGTGCTTCTGGAGGCAGAGTTGGCGCGATTCGAGGGGTTGAAAGGCGTGTCTCACATAGCCAGCCATCGGATCGTAATGAAGGACAACGAGCCCATCAAGCAGAGGTACTACCCGAGGAACCCAGCGATGCAACAAGTCATCGACAAGCAAGTGGAGGAATTGCTCCGGACGGGAGCCATCGAGCCGTCCCGAAGCCCGTACAGTACGCCGATCGTGCTGGTGAAAAAGAAGACAGGGGAATAGCGAATGTGCATCGACTATAGGCAGCTCAATGCACATTCGATCCCGGACGCATACCCAGTACCCCGGATAAACCACATTTTAGAGCGCCTACGGCACGCGCGCTACATATCGACGTTGGACCTGAAGCAAGGCTACTGGCAGATCCCCATGGAGGAAGGGAGCAAGCAGTATACCGCGTTCACAGTCCCAGGACGGGGACTATACCACTGGAAGGTGATCCCCTTTGGTCTGCACTCGGCCTGCGCCACGTTCCAGAGAGCACTGGATTCGGTGATAGGGCCGGAAATGGAGCCCCACGCTTTCGCCTACCTGGACGACAACATCGTCATAGGCGCAACCAAGGAGCAGCACGTACCCAACCTGAGAGAAGTGTTCCGACGACTGAGGCAAGCGAACCTAAAGCTCAACATAGGGAAATGCCATTTCTTCCGGAAAGAGTTGGTATATTTAGGACACGTAGTGAGCGGCGAAAGGATACGGACGGACCCTTCAAAGGTGCTCGCGATCCAGAAGCTGACGGCCCCATCGAATTGCAAGGAGCTGCGTTAGTGCCTTGGGATGGCATCGTGGTATCGACGCTTCGTCCCCAATTTCGCGTCGGTGGTGCAGCCGATGACAGCTCTCCTGAAGAAGGGAAAGGTATGGTTGTGGGGCGTGGAACAGCAGGAGGCGCTGGAGCAACTCTAGGAGCGACTCAAAACCGCGCCGATCCTCACTTGCCCAGATTTCAGCAAGAAATTCGTGCTGCAAACGGATGCGAGCGATTACGGTCTCGGCGCCGTCCTGACACGGACCATAGATGAGGAGGAGCGAGTCATCGCTTACGCCAGTAGGAAACTTCTGAAGGCGGAGACCAACTACTAGTTTGGTTAATCCGCAAGTTGAGATGTTACTTGGAGGGGTACCGGTTCGAAGTCATTACCGACCACATGGCACTTAAATGGCTCAACTCCATAGAGAGTCCATCAGGCAGGATAGCCCGATGGGCCTTTGAGTTGCAGCAGTTCCAGTTCGACGAGCAGTACCGACGGGGGAAGTTGAGCGTGGTAGCCGATGCACTGTCCCGGCCACTGGAGGCATGTCGTCAGGCCGTGGAAGAGCAGCACCCATGTGGATGGACCACGTGTATGCTGGAGAGACTCGCCAAGGAGCCCGCAAAGTATTCGGACTACGCTGTCGAGAACGGCCAACTCTATCGCCACCTGGGACACAGAGCCGACGACGAGGACTACGTGCCATGGAAATTGTGCGTCGCCAGTAACCAGAGGCAGAGAGTCCTGCAGGAGTGCCACAATGCCCCGACGGCAGGGCATCAAGGGGTGAGGAAGACGATATCCCGACTAGCGCAGAGGTACTACTGGCCAGGGATGTTTCGGGAAGCCGCACGACATATGAGGTGTCAGAAGTTCAAGGTGGAACAGGTGAGACCGGCGGGACAGATGCTGACGCGCCAGGAGGCAGAACCATGGGCCATATTATGCGCAGATTTCGTGGGGCCACTACCACGCTCGAAGCACGGTAACACCATGTTGCTGGTATTCCACGACGCGTTTAGCAAGTGGGTGGAACTGGTCCCTTTGAGGCGAGCGACGGCGGATCATATGCAAAGGGCGTTCCGGGAACGAATACTTTGCCGATTCGGAGTCCCCCGGAAGTTTGCGTGCGACAACGGAGTGCAGTTTACAAGCCGAACATTCAAGGCCTTCTTGACTTCGATCGGCGTTGAGGTGCAATACACGGCGCCATATTGCCCCCAGGAGAATCCTACCCGCCACTGTTCAGCAAACGCCAGGAGAAAAGGCCCAGCGTCTGAGGGAGGTGTTCTACATCGTCCGTCATAACTTGCAGCGTGCTTCCCAGGACCAGGGAAGACGTTACAATTTGCGTCGAAGAGAATGGCGGCCAAAGATCGATGAGCAGGTGTGGCTACGTCAGCATCAGCTATCGAAGACCGCAGACGGATTCGCGGCGAAGTTAGCGCCGAAGTTTGACGGTGCCTACCGGATCGTAAAATTCGTCTCGCCCAATATCGTGCGCTTGGCGCGCGACGGCGAACGGAAGAGGCGCGTAGCGAACATCGCCCAGCTGAAGGCCTATCATGGAACAACTTATATATAGGACTATAACGAGGCCGAAGGATCAGGAAAATAGTTTAAGATAGAAATTTGTAATAGGTTTAACTAGATATAAGATATGTCGTGATAAGCTGCACCAGTATAATAGACAGGCCGGAGTGACACTAAGGGAAGGGGAACGGAATGGTCAAGGAGTTAAGTAGATGGTTTAAAATAGTTCGTATTTCCACAGGTAAAAGCGGAACCGATTCTGCGTACAGGACGGCAACGCGTTCGTTAGGGTGACCATCACCGACGCCCACAAGGTGATAATCACCCGCCGTCAACAAAGGGGGGGTGTGACGCGGAGTCACAATAGACCCACCAATATTATAAATAATCATAAATAATCATAGGATAAGTGTCAAACAAATGAAGCTGAAATATGAAAAGGGGCGAAAAGGGGTCGTGAGCTGCTGCCGCCGATCAGCAGTTGCACTTTGGAACCGACAAGCGTGAGTATCGGACGGGCATACATAACGAAGGACAGAGTTTAGGGAACGCAAGTTAGCTGCCAGGTTAGGTAGGAACAGCCTAGAATTGACGGTGCAGCAAGCTTAGGGAAACTAATAAAGCAAATAAAACGGAAGTGAACGTACACGAAATAAACCAGTGTTTGCGTTATCTGTGTAGCAATTGTGCGTTTGTAGGCTTTCGTCTTGCAGCGGAGCGATCCCAGCAGCACCCATCACGCAGGCCAATTCTAACCTAACCGCAGCGGAGCGGTCCCGGCGGCTTCCCCTCTTCCTTAACAGAATTAGCAAACCACTCTGCGGCGGAGTCATCCCGACGGCTCCATACCCCCCTATCCAACTTCGCGTCTCGGCAAACTACAAATTTCTTGTAGAGTGGACCTGGGTAAGACTGAGTTGACAGGAGAGTCGCGCATTAAAGAGCATGGGCAACACCGAACAGATCGCTGGATGCATCATTGTGCAGATTATCCTACCAAAGCTGGACCCAACATCACAAGCCAAGTGGGAAGAAAGGCAAGAGGATTTGACGTTGGTCAACTTAATACCATCGTGGGAGCATATGGCTACGTTTCTGGAGAAGAGATGCCGAACAATGGAAACCGTAAATTTTGCTATGGCAAGCTATGCCCCTAGCCATCAGGTGGGAAAAACTAGAGCAATTAACACAAGTAGATCGTCATTTATCGCCACTAACCACGACTCCCTTTCTGCGTTTTTTGTGAGAGCCCTGGTCTTGGCATATATAATTGCTCCCGATTTGGAAAATTGTCCCCTGCATTACGGCTTAGGGAGGCAAAACGGCTTGCATTGTGCTTGAATTCCCTAAAGAAAGGCCATGAATTGCGATCATGCAGCTCTGGATGCTGTCGGACCTGCGGGGCGAAGCATCATTCCCTGGTGTATTTAAGTAATTCTGGTTTTCCGTCTGGTCAGCTGACTGCGCCTGCTGATTCTTCGTCAATTGCCCACGCCTCTTTCGCTAAGTCGTCGCCATCTACCTTCACCTCTCTTGTTGCCCAATATTTCAATATTTATGTTGTCCTCTTGGCTACTGCTATGGTGATCGTTAAAAATCGCTTCGGTACTTTGATACCTTGTCTTGCCCTTTTGGATTCCGGCTCTCAGCTTCACCTTATAACGTCTCTCCTTGCTCAACAGCTTCAGTTAAAGATGCACAAGTCCTCAGCCATTGTCTCTGGTCTCGAGTATCTGAGTACTCAACATGCCTCACAGCCCTGGTCGCGCCTACCATAACTGATAGTCAACCGAATTTTACAATCAACACTACGAATTGGAACATTCCCGCTAACATAAAACTTGCAGATCCGTATTTCTTTAAACCATAACGCGTGGACTTGCTGCTTGGAGCTAGTTTGTTTTATGAGCTTCTCAGCGTCGGCCAGATAAAGCTTCTCCCAGGGCTACCATGTCTTCAGAAAACAAGGCTTGGTTGGGTAGTTTCTGGAGGCGGACCGCGTTTGGGTGGTTCTACATTGATTACGAAGAATACTGCGGGCAAACTTGAGTCAAGTTCTGAAGAACGTGCTGATGAATTGGTGCGTCGATTTTGGGAGATAGAAGCCTGCTTGGAAATAACACCTACCATATCAAAGGAAGAAACTGATGGTGAAGAGCAATACCAGATTGCCTAGTGGCCAATATTCGGTTCATTTACCCTTCAAGCGAAGTTGGGAATGTCTTGGGACGTCATACCAACAAGCCTCTCGTCGGTTCCTGACCCTGGAACGCAAACTTCAAAATCGTCCAGATCTGAAGCATCAATATACAAATTTTCTAAAGGAATACTTGTATCTGGGTCATACTTCGCCTGTCGCTCCAGAGACCGTAAGACTTTGTCAATATTTTCTTTCTCATCACTGTGTCTTTAAAGAAGACAGTTCAACGACAAAGTTGCGAGTCGTTTTCGACGGCTCCGCAGTTACCTCGTCAGGATATTCATTAAAAAGCTAGAGATCTGTGGCGCCGTCTTATTATCTAATCTTATGCGTGAGATATCTTAAATGGCACTCTTTGATGGAAAATTCTACTGCTGTTCGGACTCTTCTGTTTGCCTTTCCTTTTCCCTGCAAGCTCAATGTGTTGTAGCTCATAGTGGTACAGCAGTTGAAGAGTTAACTAATGGCATGGAATGGCGCTACGTTCCTACTTCACTCAATCCGGCAGACATACTCTCGAGAGGATCTACACCCAGTGAATTAAATCAGTCGTCACTGTGGTTCAACGGCCCAGAATTTCTATGTGGAAACAAATTGGACTGGCCAGCTTCTTGCTTGCCAAAAAGCCCAGAACTCGAGCTAAGAAAAAAGGTCCTTGTTGCGTCATCTCCCTTCGTTGATATACCTGCCACTTGTAAATACGCTAACTCATTTGATACAATGCAGCGTATATCCGCATATATCTATAAATTCATACATAGAAGCAGGCATCCTGGACTAACAGTGTGTGACATACAACATGGGACCCAACTCTTACATGAGATGCTTTCTACGATTAGTAGAGTATATAATGGCTGATCTTTCCAAAGAACGTTTGACAGCTTGTCGAGCCTTTGAAGTCTCTTGCGTTGACTATTGTGGACCATTTTTCTATAAGCCAGACGTACGTAACAAAGCTCTAGTCAAATGCTACATGGCTGTCTTCGTCTGCTTCGCGACTAAAGCAGTTCACCTTGAGCTGGTCAAGAATGAATGCGCTCAAGAGGTTTATATCGACTCGAGGCAGGCCATCTCAGATATAGTCGGATAACGCTACCAACTTTGTCGGCGCCAAGAACGAGCTTCTGGACTTCAAGCGTCTATTCATCAGTCGCAATCATATTGACTCAGTGCACAAGTTTTGCGTGGCTGACTCCATTGATTGAAAGTTTATACCCCTCGTTCGCCGCATTTTGGGAAGCAGCAGCGAAGACAGCGAAGCATCATTTTAATCGTGCTGTCGGCTCTTGCGTTCTTAACTTCGATGAAGTTTTCACCCTAGTCCGCCACATAGCATCGATAATTAACTCCAGGCCATTGTTTCCTCTTTCAGAAGATCCAGCAGACTTAAATGCTCACTCCAGCTCATTTCTTGTTTGGTGGACCCAGCTCATCGTTCGTTGAGCCTGAGATGACGCACCCTTAATTCAATCGTCTGGATGGACCCGCTGGCGTGCAGAATATTTAACGCAGCTTCAGCGCTCAAAATGGCGTACCCCGAAACCAGGCCTATGCGTCAACGACCTAGTCCTCGTAAAGCTAGCGAGAATCACTGAGCTAATCGTTGGAAAGGATGGAGTCGCTCGCGTAGCTATCTTGCGCACCGGAACAGGAGAGACAAGGAGAGCTGCAAACAAGCTATGCCTACTGCCCATCAAGGACTCAGTTGAAAGACCAAGTCTTTCAATGGGGGGAGAATGTCTGGCTACGCAGCCAAAACAGCTGGAGCGACCTCGCCACTGATAAGAGTATCATCATCTTCTTATCTTCTAATACTTGCTCTGCGAAGCAACTGCTTAAATTTCGCTCTTAAGATTATTTACATTAAGCTCTTCGCTGTAACGATCATTTATTGCCCTAACATTACCTTTTGCGAAGGCCTCGATGCTGTGCGTCGAGTTTAGTTAAGTTCGTTCGCGTGTTGAATTTGGTACGCATCGGCCACTTGCATTATTAAAACTAATTAATTTGGTCAATCATCGCTTCGCTAAAATCGGCACGAACCAAATTCGGGTTAGCTTGCCATTGTAGGACTATTGTTCTTAAATAATAAGCACAGACCAATTCGGGTTTGCCTGCCTGTTGTAACTTATAACAAATATATAAACAAATTTTAACACAATAAGTAAAATAAAGTTATTTATTTCTATTTGTGAAAGCTATTAAAAAAGCTTGATAGTGCAACAGACACATTTAATGAATGGCAGAGGAGATGGAACACGATGGTGAATAATGAAAAGTCCACAGCCACCACTTTCTCTCTCAGGCCTGGTAACTGCCCTCCTGTCTACCTAGGAGAGCTGTAATACCAGTAGAGACGACACCAAAATACCTTGGCATGACTCTCGACAGGAGCTTAACATGAAGAACTCACCTTTTAAAGCTCCTCGTCTACAAGGCAATTATTAAACCGATTTGGACTTTCGGCATTTGGCTTTGGAGTACTGCCAGCCGAAGCAACCTTAAATTAATTCAAATATTTCAAAACAAGGCACTGCGCATCGTTTCCAATGCACATATTTTCTATGCTAACGCTTCCATCCACAATGTCCTAAAGATCACATGGGTTAGTGAGGAGATCGCCAAAAGCAGTAGCAAAGACTTGTATAGGCTACGCCTACACAATAACAACCTAGGAGTTGGAAGACTCAGGAGAGTGCACCCGCTGGATCTTCCAATGGACTAGATCACTTAATCTAATTACACCCGCACCCACACATTATTTACAAAAGAAAGCTCTACAAAAATATTAAACTGCCAACGTACACAGAAAACATTTAATTATTGCCCAAAAGCGGACAGATTATAAATTAAAATAATAATTACGTTAAAAAAAAAAAAAAAAATCTATTCTTCGTCTGGCCGATCGTCTCCCGGCCCTCTGCTCTCAGTGGGGTCTTCTTCGTGCGGTCCCTGGTAGATCTTTAGTTGGGTGATGTTCGCTACCCGCCTTTTCCGCTCGCCATCGCGCGTCAGGAATCTCATGACCCCGTAGTGGCCGTCAAACTTCGGCGCTAGCTTTGCCGCGAACCCGTCGGTGGCCATTGACAGCTGATGCTGGCACAGCCACACCTGCTCGTTCACTTTTGGCCGCCATTCTCTTCGACGCAAATTGTAGTGCCTCTCCTGGTCCTGCGAAGCACGCTGCAAGTTGTGACGGACGATGTCAAACACCTCCCTCACACGCACGGCCTTTTCCCCTGGCGTTTGCTGAACGTAGCCTCTTTGCATACAGCAGTTGGGAGACGAGGCTCGCAACCTCGCATCAAGAAAGCGGGTGAAAATCTGGTCGAGTCGACCACGCTCGTGTTCACCGCCAACGCTATTTCGGGTAGCATCTCGTCCCACGAGCTCTGATGTTCTTCGATGAACTGGGCGATCTTCGTCTTGACCGTCCGTTTCGTTCGGTAGGGTTTTCTGGAGGGCAATACGGCGCCATGTATTGCACCTCTACGCCGATAGAGGTCAAGAAAGCCTTGAATGTCCGGCTTGTGAACTGTACTCCGTTGTCGCATACAAACTTCTTAGGGACTCCGAATCGACCGAGCATCCGTTCTCGGAACGCCCTCTGTAAATGTTCCGCCGTCGCCCTTCTTAAGAAATCCAGCTCCACCCACTAGCTAAACGCATCGTGGAATACCAGCAGCATAGTGTTCTCGTGCTTCGAGCGTGGGGCCCACGAAATCGGCGCATAAGATAGACGGTTCTATACCTTGTGACGTGGAGTCATAATGAGGCCCACGCACGAATATATGCACATAATCATAGGTTAAGAGGACAGAAAAATGAAGTAATAAAATGTCACAATCATAGGCTAAGAATAATAATAATAATATTGTAACCATAAGTTAAGAGTAAAAGATGAAGTAAATAAAGTCAGTTATCGGTTAAGAGTATGCTTACTAAATTAAGAGAGTCCAACTGCAAGCACTATCGAATCACTTGCAACTCTGTAGATATTATTAGGAGTAAAAGAGAGCCAAGCTTAGAGAGAGAATTTTCGCTGCAGGGCAAAAAGGGCGAAAAGGGCGAAAAGGGGATAAGAGCAGCTGCCGCCCATCAGCAACTTTTGTTTTGGAACCGACAAGCGTGAGTGTCGGACGTGCATACGTGACGAAGGACAGTATTTGGGGACCGCGAGTTAGCTGCCAGGTTAGGTAGGAACTATCTAGAATTTACGGTGCAGCAAGGCTAGGAAAGCTAAGAAACGAATAAAACGAAAGTGAATGTACACAGAGTAAAACGGTAGAAAATGTGCATTTTTAGGCTTTCGTTTGCGGCGGAGTGATCCCAGCAGCACCCATCACGCAGGCCGACTCTAACCTAACCGCAGCGGAGCGATCCCAGCGGTTTCCCTTTTTCTTTAACAGAATTAGTAACCACTCTGTGGCGGAGTTATCCCTACGGCTCCATACCCCCCTTTTCAGCTTCGCGTCTCGGCAAACTACAAATTTCTTGTAGAGTGGACCTGGGTAAGACTGAGTCTCAACCCGGCCAAGAAGCTACTTTACAAGTGGCGCCCGAGCAGGGACCCTAGGCGTGAAGGGGCGTGGTACTAACGTGGCCTAAAAGCCCATGAAAGTGCCTCCAGGGTGAGGTTAGACCAAGACGGCAAAAGTAACTGAGAAGTTAGCTGCCTGCGGCATGGTAATGGAGCATAGAAAGTCCCACAAGGGTGTCAGCAACAAACGCACACGTGCAGGCAGACAAGTGGGGACAACGAGAAAAGACAAAGAACAGACTCGAAAACTAACGGACAACCATAAAACTTCTCGCTGAGCGTGTGTGCACGCATAAAAGTACACGCTCACACGCATAAGCCGAGAGTCGGCAGAGCGCGCGTCAACGGGACAGCTGCGAAGGCCCACCGTGGGGCAAATCGCTCGGTACGCGTCGAAACTTGAGCGATCAGTAAGCGCGACGAGAAAAGAAGTGAACAATAAAATGAATTCGGCCCAATATGAACATTGGAGCTGTAGTGACGAATAATATTTTTTTTTGTGAGCAACTAAGCTGAGGAAAAAAATAATGGTGAACATTTTAGACAAAGTGAGCAACACTGATGAACGTTTTTCTTATATTTTTTTTCATGTGATCACCGGTGCATAAGATAACAACAATTAATGAAATCTAATAATAACTAGTTAACAACCGAGTGAAAGTGACCACAGCGCAGTAACATAGAACCACGGCAAAAGAGTGGACGCGTCTGGCAAAAGGGTACCGTGGGCCGAGGCATGTACGCAGCGTCACTTTTTAGGGTGGTCAACTAAAAGTGCGACTATTTTTTTGTGCGGCCAATGGTGGTGTTCTGGCTCGATAAAATAAAATTAATTAAAATAAGTTAAAATAAAACAAATTAATAAAAAAAAGATAGCGTTGGCGGTGAACACAAGTGTGGCGGACTCGACCTGATTTCGCCCGCTTTCTTAGTACATGGTCGCGAACCTCGTCTCCCCGCCGCTTTATACGAAGAGGTTACGCCTGGGCCCGCCAATGTTCAGCAAACGTCAGGAGAAAAGGCCCAGCGTCTGAGGGAGGAGTTCGACATCGTCCGTCATAACTTGCAGCGTGCTTGCCAAGACCAGGGAAGACATTACAATCTGCGACGACGGGAATGGCGGCCAAAAGTGGACGAGCAGGTTTGGCTACGCCAACACCAGTTGTCAAAGGCTGCCGACGGATTCGCGGCAAAACTAGCGCCGAACTTCGACGGCCCCTTTCGGGTCGTGAGGTTCGTGTCGCCCAATATCGTGCGTTTGGCACGCGATGGCGCGATGGACCACCTGGAGATGACTACAACGAGGCCGAAGGGTCAGGAGACGACTGACCAGGCGAAGGATAGTTTAAGAAAAAATAAAAATTTGTGTAATGACGGATTCGCGGCAAAACTAGCGCCGAACTTCGACGGCCCCTTTCGGGTCGTGAGGTTCGTGTCGCCCAATATCGTGCGTTTGGCACGCGATGGCGCGATGGACCACCTGGAGATGACTACAACGAGGCCGAAGGGTCAGGAGACGACTGACCAGGCGAAGGATAGTTTAAGAAAAAATAAAAATTTGTGTAATGACCCGTAGGTTTAACTAGCTATAAGATAAGTCGTGATAAGCTGCAACAGAGGGTGGTATTAGGATAGTAGACAGGCCGAGGTGGACGATCCGTACCACGGACGGGAGGCTACCTCCTAACGTACGCGACCGAGTAGTCGCCGAGCTCGACGGTTGGATTCCGCGCATAAGCCGAAACCGTTTTTGCGTACACGACGGTAACGCTTCGTTCAGGGTGACCATCACCGATGCCCACAAGGTGATAATCACCCGCAGTCAACAAAGGGGCGGGGGTGTGACGCGGAGTCACAATGAGGCCCACGCACGAATATATGCACATAATCATAGGTTAAGAGGACAGAAAAATGAAGTAATAAAATGTCACAATCATAGGCTAAGAATAATAATAATAATATTGTAACCATAAATAAATGAAGTCAGTTATCGGTTAAGAGTATGCTTACTAAATTAAGAGAGTCCGACTGCAAGCACAATCGAATCACTTGCAACTCTGTTGATATTATTAGGATAAAAATATGTTAAAATAAAAAAAATTAAAAAAAAAAAATTAAACGAATTAAAATATAACAAATTTAAAAAAAATTAAAATTAAAATCAAATTAAAATAAAATAAAACAAATTAAAATAAAATTAATTAAAATAAAACAAAACTAATTAAAATAGAACAAATTAAAAGAAAATTAATATAATTAAAATAAATGAAAATAAAATAAATCAAAATAAAAGAAATTGAAATAAAATAAAATAAATTAAAAATTAACGTGATTTAAATAAACGGAAACAAAACAAAATTAAATAAAATAATTAAAAAAAAAAAAATAAACAAATACAATAAAAAAATTCGGAAAACCAGAAAGAAGTAATTGAAACGAGGCGGTCGAGAAAGACTGGATATCCGATCGGAGTCACGTGGACCAGTAGAGGAAAAGGGAACAGCAGTAAAAGGTTACGTACGAAAGGATGGATACGGGTGAATGTCAGAATCCAGGGGTGCGCGTACGGTGGATCCACTCGCGACGAAAGGAGGAACTGGAGGCGATTACTCGCGAGTTCGGGCTGAGCGAGTTAGGGCGGGTTGAAGACTTGCGTCGTCTTTTGGCAAGCTTCGTGTCCGGGGGTTCGCATTACGCCAAAATATGGGCTCGGCTAGCCGAGCTGGAGGCCAAATAAACAAGGACCCCGGAACACAAGGCCCAGCTCGAACCTGACCCAATCGAATGAGATAGACGTTCGAAGTCAGAGTCAGACTCTGGCCCACGTTCGAACACCTCCGGCTTGCTCGAGGTCCCGACGATCCCGAACTACAAGGCCCGTGATGCGAGCGACAGGACGAAGGAATCGGGGACGCCTCGTGTTACTGAGGGCGTCGCATTAACACGGACGCGCCTACCCATGGAGTATAGGGGGCACTGCATCGTTCCGGAACAGGTCAGGAAGTGGGGTATACGCTTCGATGGGCAGGCTGATCCACTGTCCTTCGTGGAAGCCATCGAAGATCGGGCCCTGTCTTATGAGATTGACACCGATAGGTTGCCCCGGGCAATGAACGAGGTCATGATCGGCGAAGCCGCGCACTGGTTCATGACAAGTGGGCTAAGAGAGGTGTCATGGAACGAGTTTAAGGAGGGATTTTTGGATTTCTTTTTGCCCCCGCAATATTTTGAATTGTTGGAAGACGAAATCCGGGCTCGCCGTCAACGCAGCCCCAGAGTATAAATTGTATGTGCTGAGACAAGATTTCGCGTCGCTGTTGAAGCTCATACAATTAGCGGTCGAGTATGAGTATAAAACAGCAGGCTCAACAGTATCTCCCAGGTTCACGATCTCGATTAGGTAATAGCATGGGCACGTATCTAGGCGAGGGGCAAGGACAGGCGACAATAGGCTAGAACAACCCGTTCAGGGTAGCTTCATCGCCAGTATTACCAGTGCCAAGGGAAGAGCCCGCTAACCAAATGATTGGCCAAGAAACCGGGGGAACAGCCAGGAGACGCCCGATATGTTTTCGATGCGGGCAAGAGGGGCATTTTAGGAGGGAATGTCCCAACCCGCAGGTAGTCTTTTGTGCGCAATGCGGAACCAGGGGGGTGAGCAGCCAGGAATGCTGCAGACGACCGGCTCAGGGAAACGTGCAGAGGCACCATCCGGACCGGGAGCGGATGGGCAGCGATGTCAGCGGAGCCCGGAGGCAATAGATGTTTTGCGAGTCGAGGGCGGTCGTGTCGTCGCGACGATCAAGATAAGCGTGCCGCTACTAATCATGACGTCGATGCTAGACCAAGTTATCCCAGGTCTGGACTTTCTGCGGGCGATAGGTACGACGATTCGTTGCGGGACAGCGAGATGACGCTAATGACGCCGGAGAGACGGGAAATTAGGAAAGGGGCGACTGGCTGCCCTGTGGAGCCGATCCCGGAGGCAAGGTTTGGGATTCGGCAGGGGGTGGCGGTCCGCCCCGCGGAGAGAATCCCGGAAGCACAATCGAATGATCGAGGTATGTTCAGGGTGCCAGTGAAGGTGCGGTCGGACGATAAAGAGATGTCCAGGGTGCCAGTGAAGGTGCGGTCAGACGATAAAGAGGCGTCCAGGGTGCCAGTGAATGTACGGGAGGTCAGCGAGGTGTCTAGAGCGCCAGGAGAGGATCCGAAGCAGAAAGAGGACCCGACAGGGTGTAGGGAAAAAGGGCAGATGACTACGGAAGTCAGCAGAGGTGTGGATTCGTGGCCCACGGGTAGAACAGCACCTAAGAGCGTGAAGCTGGGGAGGGTAGCTGGTTCCAACGGGCAGGAGAATCAACATCACGCCTCGGAAGAAATCGTTCTAGCGGGAAAACTAGTCGTAGGGGAAAATACGAAAATACGATACATACCCCCCTTTTCAGCTTCGCGTCTCGGCAAACTACAAATTTCTTGTAGAGTGGACCTGGGTAGGACTGAGTCATCACCCCGGCCAAGAAGCTACTTTACAAGTGACGCCCGAGCAGGGACCCTAGGCGTGAAGGGGCGTGGCACTAACGTGGCCTAAAAGCCCATGAAAGTGCCTCCTCTAATAATAACTAGTTAACAACCGAGTGAAAGTGACCACAGCGCAGTAACATAGAACCACGGTAAAAGAGTGGACGCGTCTGGCAAAAGGGTACCGTGGGCCGAGGCCTGTACGCAGCGTCACTTTTTAGGGTGGTCAACTAAAAGTGCGACTATTTTTTTGTGCGGCCAATGGTGGTGTTCTGGCTCGATAAAATAAAATTAAAATAAGTTAAAATAAAACAAATTAATAAAAAAAAGATAGCGTTGGCGGTGAACACAAGTGTGGCGGACTCGACCTGATTTCTCCCGCTTTCTTAGTACATGGTCGCGAACCTCGTCTCCCCGCCGCTTTATACGAAGAGGTTACGCCTGGGCCCGCCACTGTTCAGCAAACGTCAGGAGAAAAGGCCCAGCGTCTGAGGGAGGAGTTCGACATCGTCCGTCATAACTTGCAGCGTGCTTGCCAAGACCAGGGAAGACATTACAATCTGCGACGACGGGAATGGCGGCCAAAAGTGGACGAGCAGGTTTGGCTACGCCAACACCAGTTGTCAAAGGCTGCCGATGAATTCGCGGCAAAACTAGCGCCGAACTTCGACGGCCCCTTTCGGGTCGTGAGGTTCGTGTCGCCCAATATCGTGCGTTTGGCGCGCGATGGCGCGATGGACCACCTGGAGATGACTACAACGAGGCCGAAGGGTCAGGAGACGACTGACCAGGCGAAGGATAGTTTAAGAAAAAATAAAAATTTGTGTAATGACCCGTAGGTTTAACTAGCTATAAGATAAGTCGTGATAAGCTGCAACAGAGGGGGGTATTAGGATCGTAGACAGGCCGAGGTGGACGATCCGTACCACGGACGGGAGGCTACCTCCTAACGTACGCGACCGAGTAGTCGCCGAGCTCGACGGTTGGATTCCGCGCATAAGCCGAAACCGTTTTTGCGTACACGACGGTAACGCTTCGTTCAGGGTGACCATCACCGATGCCCACAAGGTGATAATCACCCGCAGTCAACAAAGGGGCGGGGGTGTGACGCGGAGTCACAATGAGGCCCACGCACGAATATATGCACATAATCATAGGTTAAGAGGACAGAAAAATGAAGTAATAAAATGTCACAATCATAGGCTAAGAATAATAATAATAATATTGTAACCATAAATAAATGAAGTCAGTTATCGGTTAAGAGTATGCTTACTAAATTAAGAGAGTCCGACTGCAAGCACAATCGAATCACTTGCAACTCTGTTGATATTATTATGATAAAAATATGTTAAAATAAAAAAATTTAAAAAAAAAAAAAAATTAAACGAATTAAAATATAACAAATTTAAAAATAAATTAAAATTAAAATCAAATTAAAATAAAATAAAACAAATTAAAATAAAATTAATTAAAATAAAACAAAACTAATTAAAATAGAACAAATTAAAAGAAAATTAATATAATTAAAATAAATGAAAATAAAATAAATCAAAATAAAAGAAATTGAAATAAAATAAAATAAATTAAAAGTTAACGTGATTTAAATAAACGGAAATAAACCGCCCGATATGTTTTCGATGCGGGCAAGAGGGGCATTTTAGGAGGGAATGTCCCAACCCGCAGGTAGTCTTTTGTGCGCAATGCGGAACCAGGGGGGTGAGCAGCCAGGAATGCTGCAGGCGACCGGCTCAGGGAAACGGGCAGAGGCACCATCCGGACCGGGAGCGGATGGGCAGCGATGTCAGCGGAGCCCGGAGGCAATAGATGTTTTGCGAGTCGAGGGCGGTCGTGTCGTCGCGACGATCAAGATAAGCGTGCCGCTACTAATCATGACGTCGATGCTAGACCAAGTTCAGACCTGGGATAACTTGGTCTAGCATCGACGTCATGATTAGTAGCGGGCGATAGGTACGACGATTCGTTGCGGGACAGCGAGATGACGCTAATGACGCCGGAGAGACGGGAAATTAGGAAAGGGGCGACTGGCTGCCCTGTGGAGCCGATCCCGGAGGCAAGGTTTGGGATTCGGCAGGGGGTGGCGGTCCGCCCCGCGGAGAGAATCCCGGAAGCACAATCGAATGATCGAGGTATGTTCAGGGTGCCAGTGAAGGTGCGGTCGGACGATAAAGAGATGTCCAGGGTGCCAGTGAAGGTGCGGTCAGACGATAAAGAGGCGTCCAGGGTGCCAGTGAATGTACGGGAGGTCAGCGAGGTGTCTAGAGCGCCAGGAGAGAGGCCAAAAGTGGACGAGCAGGTTTGGCTACGCCAACACCAGTTGTCAAAGGCTGCCGACGGATTCGCGGCAAAACTAGCGCCGAACTTCGACGGCCCCTTTCGGGTCGTGAGGTTCGTGTCGCCCAATATCGTGCGTTTGGCACGCGATGGCGCGATGGACCACCTGGAGATGACTACAACGAGGCCGAAGGGTCAGGAGACGACTGACCAGGCGAAGGATAGTTTAAGAAAAAATAAAAATTTGTGTAATGACCCGTAGGTTTAACTAGCTATAAGATAAGTCTACCTCCTAACGTACGCGACCGAGTAGTCGCCGAGCTCGACGGTTGGATTCCGCGCATAAGCCGAAACCGTTTTTGCGTACACGACGGTAACGCTTCGTTCAGGGTGACCATCACCGATGCCCACAAGGTGATAATCACCCGCAGTCAACAAAGGGGCGGGGGTGTGACGCGGAGTCACAATGAGGCCCACGCACGAATATATGCACATAATCATAGGTTAAGAGGACAGAAAAATGAAGTAATAAAATGTCACAATCATAGGCTAAGAATAATAATAATAATATTGTAACCATAAATAAATGAAGTCAGTTATCGGTTAAGAGTATGCTTACTAAATTAAGAGAGTCCGACTGCAAGCACAATCGAATCACTTGCAACTCTGTTGATATTATTAGGATAAAAATATGTTAAAATAAAAAAAATTAAAAAAAAAAAATTAAACGAATTAAAATATAACAAATTTAAAAAAAATTAAAATTAAAATCAAATTAAAATAAAATAAAACAAATTAAAATAAAATTAATTAAAATAAAATAAAACTAATTAAAATAGAACAAATTAAAAGAAAATTAATATAATTAAAATAAATGAAAATAAAATAAATCAAAATAAAAGAAATTGAAATAAAATAAAATAAATTAAAAATTAACGTGATTTAAATAAACGGAAACAAAACAAAATTAAATAAAATAATTAAAAAAAAAAAAATAAACAAATACAATAAAAAAATTCGGAAAACCAGAAAGAAGTAATTGAAACGAGGCGGTCGAGAAAGACTGGATATCCGATCGGAGTCACGTGGACCAGTAGAGGAAAAGGGAACAGCAGTAAAAGGTTACGTACGAAAGGATGGATACGGGTGAATGTCAGAATCCAGGGGTGCGCGTACGGTGGATCCACTCGCGACGAAAGGAGGAACTGGAGGCGATTACTCGCGAGTTCGGGCTGAGCGAGTTAGGGCGGGTTGAAGACTTGCGTCGTCTTTTGGCAAGCTTCGTGTCCGGGGGTTCGCATTACGCCAAAATATGGGCTCGGCTAGCCGAGCTGGAGGCCAAATAAACAAGGACCCCGGAACACAAGGCCCAGCTCGAACCTGACCCAATCGAATGAGATAGACGTTCGAAGTCAGAGTCAGACTCTGGCCCACGTTCGAACACCTCCGGCTTGCTCGAGGTCCCGACGATCCCGAACTACAAGGCCCGTGATGCGAGCGACAGGACGAAGGAATCGGGGACGCCTCGTGTTACTGAGGGCGTCGCATTAACACGGACGCGCCTACCCATGGAGTATAGGGGGCACTGCATCGTTCCGGAACAGGTCAGGAAGTGGGGTATACGCTTCGATGGGCAGGCTGATCCACTGTCCTTCGTGGAAGCCATCGAAGATCGGGCCCTGTCTTATGAGATTGACACCGATAGGTTGCCCCGGGCAATGAACGAGGTCATGATCGGCGAAGCCGCGCACTGGTTCATGACAAGTGGGCTAAGAGAGGTGTCATGGAACGAGTTTAAGGAGGGATTTTTGGATTTCTTTTTGCCCCCGCAATATTTTGAATTGTTGGAAGACGAAATCCGGGCTCGCCGTCAACGCAGCCCCAGAGTATAAATTGTATGTGCTGAGACAAGATTTCGCGTCGCTGTTGAAGCTCATACAATTAGCGGTCGAGTATGAGTATAAAACAGCAGGCTCAACAGTATCTCCCAGGTTCGCGATCTCGATTAGGTAATAGCATGGGCACGTATCTAGGCGAGGGGCAAGGACAGGCGACAATAGGCTAGAACAACCCGTTCAGGGTAGCTTCATCGCCAGTATTACCAGTGCCCGCTAACCAAATGATTGGCCAAGAAACCGGGGGAACAGCCAGGAGACGCCCGATATGTTTTCGATGCGGGCAAGAGGGGCATTTTAGGAGGGAATGTCCCAACCCGCAGGTAGTCTTTTGTGCGCAATGCGGAACCAGGGGGGTGAGCAGCCAGGAATGCTGCAGACGACCGGCTCAGGGAAACGTGCAGAGGCACCATCCGGACCGGGAGCGGATGGGCAGCGATGTCAGCGGAGCCCGGAGGCAATAGATGTTTTGCGAGTCGAGGGCGGTCGTGTCGTCGCGACGATCAAGATAAGCGTGCCGCTACTAATCATGACGTCGATGCTAGACCAAGTTATCCCAGGTCTGGACTTTCTGCGGGCGATAGGTACGACGATTCGTTGCGGGACAGCGAGATGACGCTAATGACGCCGGAGAGACGGGAAATTAGGAAAGGGGCGACTGGCTGCCCTGTGGAGCCGATCCCGGAGGCAAGGTTTGGGATTCGGCAGGGGGTGGCGGTCCGCCCCGCGGAGAGAATCCCGGAAGCACAATCGAATGATCGAGGTATGTTCAGGGTGCCAGTGAAGGTGCGGTCGGACGATAAAGAGATGTCCAGGGTGCCAGTGAAGGTGCGGTCAGACGATAAAGAGGCGTCCAGGGTGCCAGTGAATGTACGGGAGGTCAGCGAGGTGTCTAGAGCGCCAGGAGAGGATCCGAAGCAGAAAGAGGACCCGACAGGGTGTAGGGAAAAAGGGCAGATGACTACGGAAGTCAGCAGAGGTGTGGATTCGTGGCCCACGGGTAGAACAGCACCTAAGCGCGTGAAGCTGGGGAGGGTAGCTGGTTCCAACGGGCAGGAGAATCAACATCACGCCTCGGAAGAAATCGTTCTAGCGGGAAAACTAGTCGTAGGGGAAAATACGAAAATACGATACATACCCCCCTTTTCAGCTTCGCGTCTCGGCAAACTACAAATTTCTTGTAGAGTGGACCTGGGTAGGACTGAGTCATCACCCCGGCCAAGAAGCTACTTTACAAGTGACGCCCGAGCAGGGACCCTAGGCGTGAAGGGGCGTGGCACTAACGTGGCCTAAAAGCCCATGAAAGTGCCTCCTCTAATAATAACTAGTTAACAACCGAGTGAAAGTGACCACAGCGCAGTAACATAGAACCACGGTAAAAGAGTGGACGCGTCTGGCAAAAGGGTACCGTGGGCCGAGGCCTGTACGCAGCGTCACTTTTTAGGGTGGTCAACTAAAAGTGCGACTATTTTTTTGTGCGGCCAATGGTGGTGTTCTGGCTCGATAAAATAAAATTAAAATAAGTTAAAATAAAACAAATTAATAAAAAAAAGATAGCGTTGGCGGTGAACACAAGTGTGGCGGACTCGACCTGATTTCTCCCGCTTTCTTAGTACATGGTCGCGAACCTCGTCTCCCCGCCGCTTTATACGAAGAGGTTACGCCTGGGCCCGCCACTGTTCAGCAAACGTCAGGAGAAAAGGCCCAGCGTCTGAGGGAGGAGTTCGACATCGTCCGTCATAACTTGCAGCGTGCTTGCCAAGACCAGGGAAGACATTACAATCTGCGACGACGGGAATGGCGGCCAAAAGTGGACGAGCAGGTTTGGCTACGCCAACACCAGTTGTCAAAGGCTGCCGACGGATTCGCGGCAAAACTAGCGCCGAACTTCGACGGCCCCTTTCGGGTCGTGAGGTTCGTGTCGCCCAATATCGTGCGTTTGGCGCGCGATGGCGCGATGGACCACCTGGAGATGACTACAACGAGGCCGAAGGGTCAGGAGACGACTGACCAGGCGAAGGATAGTTTAAGAAAAAATAAAAATTTGTGTAATGACCCGTAGGTTTAACTAGCTATAAGATAAGTCGTGATAAGCTGCAACAGAGGGGGGTATTAGGATAGTAGACAGGCCGAGGTGGACGATCCGTACCACGGACGGGAGGCTACCTCCTAACGTACGCGACCGAGTAGTCGCCGAGCTCGACGGTTGGATTCCGCGCATAAGCCGAAACCGTTTTTGCGTACACGACGGTAACGCTTCGTTCAGGGTGACCATCACCGATGCCCACAAGGTGATAATCACCCGCAGTCAACAAAGGGGCGGGGGTGTGACGCGGAGTCACAATGAGGCCCACGCACGAATATATGCACATAATCATAGGTTAAGAGGACAGAAAAATGAAGTAATAAAATGTCACAATCATAGGCTAAGAATAATAATAATAATATTGTAACCATAAATAAATGAAGTCAGTTATCGGTTAAGAGTATGCTTACTAAATTAAGAGAGTCCGACTGCAAGCACAATCGAATCACTTGCAACTCTGTTGATATTATTAGGATAAAAATATGTTAAAATAAAAAAATTTAAAAAAAAAAAAAAATTAAACGAATTAAAATATAACAAATTTAAAAATAAATTAAAATTAAAATCAAATTAAAATAAAATAAAACAAATTAAAATAAAATTAATTAAAATAAAACAAAACTAATTAAAATAGAACAAATTAAAAGAAAATTAATATAATTAAAATAAATGAAAATAAAATAAATCAAAATAAAAGAAATTGAAATAAAATAAAATAAATTAAAAGTTAACGTGATTTAAATAAACGGAAATAAAACAAAACAAAATTAAATAAAATAATAAAAAATAATCATAAACAAATACAATAAAAAAATTCGGAAAACCAGAAGGAAGTAATTAAAACGAGGCGGTCGAGAAAGTTTGGATATCCGAACGGAGTCACGTGGACCAGAAGAGGAAAAGGGAACAGCAGTAAAAGGTTACGTACGAAAGGATGGATACGGGTGAGTGTCAGAATCCAGGGGTGGGCGTACGGTGGATCAACTCGTGACGAAAGGAGGAACTGGAGGCGATTACTCGTGAATTCGGGCTGAGCGAGTTAGGGCGGGTTGATGACTTGCGTCGTCTTTGGCAAGCTTCGTGTCCGGGGGTTTGCATTCCGCCAAAATATGGGCTCGGCTAGCCGAGCTGGAGGCCAAATAAACCAGGACCCCGGAGCACAAGGCCCAGCTCGAACCGCCCGATATGTTTTCGATGCGGGCAAGAGGGGCATTTTAGGAGGGAATGTCCCAACCCGCAGGTAGTCTTTTGTGCGCAATGCGGAACCAGGGGGGTGAGCAGCCAGGAATGCTGCAGGCGACCGGCTCAGGGAAACGGGCAGAGGCACCATCCGGACCGGGAGCGGATGGGCAGCGATGTCAGCGGAGCCCGGAGGCAATAGATGTTTTGCGAGTCGAGGGCGGTCGTGTCGTCGCGACGATCAAGATAAGCGTGCCGCTACTAATCATGACGTCGATGCTAGACCAAGTTATCCCAGGTCTGGACTTTCTGCGGGCGATAGGTACGACGATTCGTTGCGGGACAGCGAGATGACGCTAATGACGCCGGAGAGACGGGAAATTAGGAAAGGGGCGACTGGCTGCCCTGTGGAGCCGATCCCGGAGGCAAGGTTTGGGATTCGGCAGGGGGTGGCGGTCCGCCCCGCGGAGAGAATCCCGGAAGCACAATCGAATGATCGAGGTATGTTCAGGGTGCCAGTGAAGGTGCGGTCGGACGATAAAGAGATGTCCAGGGTGCCAGTGAAGGTGCGGTCAGACGATAAAGAGGCGTCCAGGGTGCCAGTGAATGTACGGGAGGTCAGCGAGGTGTCTAGAGCGCCAGGAGAGGATCCGAAGCAGAAAGAGGACCCGACAGGGTGTAGGGAAAAAGGGCAGATGACTACGGAAGTCAGCAGAGGTGTGGATTCGTGGCCCACGGGTAGAACAGCACCTAAGAGCGTGAAGCTGGGGAGGGTAGCTGGTTCCAACGGGCAGGAGAATCAACCTCACGCCTCGGAAGAAATCGTACTAGCGGGAAAACTAGTCGTAGGGGAAAATACGGCCGCGGGAGCTAGTCACGAGGCTAGCAGTGGTGAAGGGTCTGGAGAGGGGAGTCCCAACGGGGAGGACGTCTGGCAGGCAGATCTGGAGCCGAGTCTGCGGGATGAAAGGCGTGTCCCACATAGCTAGCCATCGGATAGTAATTAAGGACAACGAGCCCATCAAGCAGAAGTACTACCCGAGGAACCCAGCGATGCAGCGGGTCATCGACGAACAGGTGCAGGAATTACTCTGGACGGGAGCTATCGAGCCGTCCCAAAGCCCGTACAGTGCGCCAATTGTACTGGTGAAAAAGAAGACCGAATAATGGCGAATGTGCATCGACTATCGGCAGCTGAACGCACATTCGATTCCGGACGCCTATCCAGTACCCCGGACAAACCACATTTTAGAGCGCCTGCGGCACGCACGCTATATATCGAAGCTGGATATGAAGTAAGGATATCTCTTTTTCATCTTTTATTTGGATCACCGGCTGGAGTAGCGCTTCTCTTAAAGATTTTAATATTTTATTGCCCATATTTTTAAAAGAATCTATTGAAACTGATTCAAAGATCTTTTCGCTCGGTGCCACTTTGAGTTGGCTGATTTTTAATATACAGGCCTCTTTTTCGACCCTTTGGAAGAACTGACCTAGGTCGATAACTACATTAGTATATAAATCGCTAACTTCAATTCTTGCGATAATTTTATTTCCATGTATAAATAAACATTTATATTCTGTTATGCGCAAGTCACTACTTTTCGTACTTCATCATTTGTAATGACTTAATGTACGTTGGGCTTAGATACATTTTTATGACTTTGCCTTGGCACAAGTTCATAATTTTCTACTGTACAGTTTTTATTTTGTCTACTTTGTCGCCTGGTAGTGACTTTCAGGACATTATGTTGCATATCTTTGAGTTCTTTTATATAAATACGCGAAAGTGCGTCTGCTACAAAATTATCTTCCCCTTTAGGTATTCTACTGTTGTCTTGTTCTGCTGTGCTCTTATTGCTTTCCCCTTTTGTAAATGAACGAGATGCATAAGCTATTGGGAGCTGAGTTAGAACCGCTCCGCAAGCTTGTTTACTAGCATCTGGGGTGCATAAGCTTTTCTTTAAGATATTGCGTTTTCGCATTCACTTGACCATTCAAAAGGAACATTCTTTTCACATAATCTAGTTATGTGCCGTGAATAATCGGCGAAGTTTTTTATAAATCGACGATAATAATTGCAGAATTGCAAATCGTCTCGCGCTGTCCGCGTCCGCGCAATACTCCTTTGTCAGTGCATTTGTGACCTAAGAATGTCACTTCATGCATGAAAAATGAACATTTTTCTCGATGCAACTTTAGGTTATATTTCCTACATACATTAAAAACATCAGTTAAGTTTTTAATCATGTGTTTTTCGGAACATTAAGTCATCCATATAAAGGAATGCCTGAAAGGGTTCTAAACTCGAGAATGCTATAGTCATCATTCTCTGAAATGAATTTTGTGCTATTTTAAGACCAAATGGTAATCGCGTGAAGCGATATGAGCCATTGCTTGTGGAAAAAGATGTTATATTTCTTGAATTTTCTTCAAGTTCAATTTGGTGGAAACCTGACATTAAGTCAAGGCATGAAAAGTATTTAGCTCTGCCCAGTTGGTCTAGAATATAAACAAATTTTGGGGAGCGGGAATTTGTCAGAAAGTAGTTTTTGTTGATTTGGCGATAGTCAATAACTAATCGCCATTTCTTTTCTTCCGAATTTGGTAATGATTTTTTCGGAACTAACAAGAGTGGACTGTTATACTCGGAAACAGACAGTTCTACGATTTTGTCATCTATTAATTTCCCTACTTGTTTTTGAATTTCTTCAACGTGGCTATGCGGGCTTCTGTAGTTCTTAATATAAATGGGTTCATCACCTTTAAGTCTTAATGTTTGTTTATAAAAATTATTGGTCGCTATTGGTTCGGTTTCCAGTCCGAACACATCACTATACTTGGTGCATAATTCTGTTAGTTGACTTTTGAATTGTTCTGGAAAATTTTTCTTTAATTTTGAAAGTACTTGTTCGCTTCTATTTTCTGGATTAGTGCTATGAATGTCGTAATCTGTTAAATTTTCATATTGGATTTTGTTTACTTTGACCAATTGGTCGAAATTAGTTGTGTTTAGAAGGCGAATGTATACATGTTTGGATGCTGCTATTGTATTTGCAACATAAATTCCATTATGTATTTCTTGATTAGGAACAAATATATAATCATTTACTGTATTAATGTCTATTTTTCGAATTACTTGGGATCTGGCTGGCAAGAGAACTGTATTGTTGCCAGCACTATATGTTATCGGAACATAAATTGGATAATTTAAATTTTGAGGTCTAAGTATAAACCAGTCTTCACTTGGTTTGAAATCTAATTGATAATTGAACTTTTTAATAAAATCAATGCCTATTATTCCATCACACGGTATTGAAAAATCTGAATCTACTAAATGAAATTCGTGTGGAATAATATATTTGGTTGATTGAAGTTCTATTGAAGTTGTTTCTGGAGATTTTATTACATCTTGGCCTATGCCTTGGATGTTTATAATTTTTTCTTCTTGAATTTTGAAATTATTTGATTTTATTTTTAAAATTGAGATATCTGCACCAGTATCTATTAGGAATGTGAGATTATTTTTAGTTGAATGATTATAAAAAGTGACAAATATATTAAGACTGTAATTGATGGAATGAACCTTTGCATTTACTGGTTGTTTCCTAAAGGGTTCTGAGAGTTTTCCGGCGTATTTTTCGCCATTCTCACATTGTTACTATTATAACCTTGATTGGAGTTACCTCGGCCTCTTCCTCGATTTTGGCCTCGTCTTCCTCCACGGTTATTGTAATTATTGTTGTTGTTGTTGTTACCGCCTCGGTTGTTATTGTTGTGGTTGTAATTTCTGCCACGATTATAACCTCGGCCTCCTCTATTATTGTTGTTTGCACCTCGTCGATAATACAGGACAGTGTTACTTTGACCTGTTATCTCCGTGCAACTACTGACAAATTTGGAAACGGCATCATTCATATTTGTGAATGTGCCTGCCTGCATGATAAGTTTTACCTTATCAATTGAACAATTTTGGGTCATAGCTTTTACAGCTGTTGTAGTGCTGTATTTGTTTTCAAGTGATTGGCTTAGACCTTCACTGATATAGACGCCTTCAAGGGCCTTTGCCAGTTTTTCCACCTCTTGGGTGTATTGGTTAGCCGTTTTATTTTTCTGTTGCAGATTAAGAAGCTTAGCAGATACAACTTCTACCGATTCTCCTTTTACTGCATTAGATAGTTGCGTAATGATTGCAGCAATTGTCTGCTCATTACTTAGTAAATTTCTCGCATGGCCTTTTAGCTTTGTTTTTATAAGGCTTATGGCTGTTAGCTCATGTGTGCCTTTTAAGGATTCTAATAGATTCAAAGAATCTAGAAAACTTTGTAGATTTTCCGGCTTACCGTCAAACATAAATAAACGTAAATATGGGTCTTCTTTTTCTGTTAATTTTACCCTGACATATGGTAGTGTTGAAAGTACCATTGCCTTTTCTGCTTTATCGCAGTGTATAAGTGGGCTACAGATTCCGCAGAAAGCTTCTATATAATCAGTCTCGAACTGATATACTGATATGTATTCGCTATGGGCATGTAGAATAATGCGAAAAGTTGGAAAGCTTTCGTAAACGTGATCTATTTTCTCCGTATTCATTTCTAGATCTTATCTAAGTTATATGCCCTACTCGTGTATCTTTTTTATTATGCATAACATAGATTGTAAGCAGAAATTGTAAAACTAACACTATCGTGATAATTAATAACAGTATCCACAACGATTTTATATCGTCTGTGTAATCAATTATCTTGACGTTGTTTACAACGCTGGCAGTATTGTCTTTTGCCTCACTAGAATCACTAAACCATCCCATTATGTAATTTAATTGTTTTTATATATATTCAATGACAAATTTTTTTTTTTTTTTTGTTATAACTTTCATGAAAGAAAAAGTAAGGTTTTCTATTAAACATTTTTATTTCTCATAATTTTTTAATTGTAGGACTAAGTAAAGAAAGAAAAATATTTTCTTCTTTGAAAATCAAAAACAAAAGTTTAGGTGATAATTTTTATGAAAAGATATTTTTTTTTTTAAAAAATTTATCATTTGACAAATGTTTTATTGCAGCTGAGTATATAGATACCCAGCGCCAGAGGCATGCAAATATTAGTTGTTATAGAATGTGGTTGGCTCACATTTCGGTTTACAATTCATTTGTTTTGATTTTTAAAAAAAAATTCTCCAACCACATTTGCTAGTGTAAAGCCCATCAGTGTTTAGTATTTTTTCAAGCAGCGGTTTCCCACATAGGCTTGAAATCAGAACTTAATGTTAAAGCGAATTGGGGCATTCGCAATTATGCAGCCCGTTTGCGTTGTTTCGCACCAGTACGAAGCTGCTCATCTAGGTGTTGAAGACGCTCTGTGTAGCGTTGTCGGTCTGATTCATCTTTGGCTAACTGAATCATTTCCTTGACCAGTCGCCGTTGCTGCAAGAGTTTCACTCTCCGTCCACTCCTTTTGTGCTTTGGTATCACTTGTTTTTCTTGTCGAGCCCGGTACTCAGCTATTGTGAGTGGGCGTGGTCCATCGGCTGGATTTGCCTGCAAGGCCTCTTGCAACGTCGGCAAATCCCTTTGCTCAATAGGAACAGCTGTCTCGAACTTGGGCTCCTCTGCCATCAATTATTTGCAGCTTTGTTGTTTAATTTAATTCACAGTAGATGACGTATCTTGGAGCCACATAATATGTTTCTTTTCTTTTTTCGTTGTTGCTGCTGCTGTTGTTGTTTTTTTTTTTCAATTCTTCAGCTGCCTTTGGACACTTTTAACCGCCAACAAATTCAATGGCATTTTTTCGTTATGTGTCTGGGACTTGAACGATTCACACTTTGATTTTTGCAATGTTTTAATGTTTTTTTTTTTTTACTTGGCATTATGCCATTATGCACTTCGCACTTTGTTCAACTAGACTGCAGCCTGTGACTTTTGTCACGGTCGCCATGTAATATGTTCAAGAAAGACCGTTTTAGTTTGGAGCGTCTGCTCCGTTGTGTTACTTTATTGAGAATCCTCCTTATGTGTTCATGTTGGGTTCAGCTAACCCGATACATGCAATGCTTATATCTATGTGTTTATATGTATGTATAAGTATGTTGGTATACAGATATGTATGTAGAAGGCATGCATATGTTGTGTATGATTTGACTACTTGAGCTGCAAAGTGCATGCTCAGCATTCCCACGCGCCGCGATCGGCTTGTGTATAAGCGATGGATCGAATTGCTTGTGCGCTGGAATGTTTATGTAATTCTAAGCGGTCTTTTAATGTACTTTGGGCATTTGTAAATTTGTATTCATTATGTCAAAGTGTCATAATGTATTAACGGACTGTTATACCCTTTGATTTATGATTATGGTAGGGTACATATGCTTCATGTCTTAGCCCACTTGTCTTGAACCAACGAGCGGCTTTGCCGATCATGACCTCTTTCATTGCCATAGGTAACCTATCTGTGTTGATGTCATAGGACAGGGCCCGATCATCAATGGCATCCACGAAGGACAGTGGATCAGCCTGCCCAGCGAATCGTATACTCCACTTCCTGACTTCTTCACGTACGTGGCAGTGTCCTCTCAACTCCATTGGTAGGCGCGCTGGTGTTAAAGGGACGCCCTCAGCAACATGAGTCGTCCCCGATTTCCTTATCCTATCGAGTAAGGCGGGGGCTTCGGCCGTGAGCCAGAGTCTGACTCCGACTTCGAGCGTCTGTCCCATTCAATTGGGTCGGGTTCGGACTGGCCCCTTGTGCTCCGGGGTCCGCTCCATATATTTGGATTCCAGCTCGGCTAGCCGAGCCCATATTTTGACCGAATGTGAGCCCCCGGAAACGAAACTTGCCAAACGACGACGCAAGTCTTCGACCCGCCTCCAGCTCCTCCTTTCGTCGCAAGTGGATCCACCGTACGCCCACCCATGGATTCTGACACTCAACCGTATCCATCCCTTCCCTTTTATTTCCGTCGACTGGTCTGTTCTTATTGTTCGTTTTGTTTTCATTATTTTATTTTGTTTTTAATTTTAATTTTTTTATTTTTAGATATTTTATTTACAATTGTTTTTATTTTGATTTTAATTATTTTATTTTGAGTAATTTTATTTATAATTATTTTTGTTTGATTTATTTTATTTCTAATTATTTTATTTATAATTATTTTATTTTGATTTTAATTTTATGTATTTTATTTTTAGTTATTTTATTTATAATTTGAAAGGAGGCTACTGGCCGGGGTACAACTCTCAGTCTTACCAGGACCAGCAATCTATAAGACATTTGTTAGTTTGCTGGGATGGTGGGTCTAGACGGGGAGGAAGTGCTTCAAACAAACTATGACTCCTACTACTTTCATAGGTTAGGGAAGGAGATGCATACACACGACCGGGATTGCTCACGCGGTCAGTAGACTAAGCCTCAACTCACACACCCACTCGACCGGGATTGCTCACGCGATCGGCAAACTAAGCCCTAATTCACACATACACGGCCGGGATGGTTATGAGAAGAGGTTATGCTGAACACTGGTAAACTTTGGGGTCCTAAGTTAGTATTAATCGAAAACAAACGAATTAACCGACTTTCCTTGCTAATTTCATTTATTCATATTCACTTATTGTTTACCATCTTACACGATTTCCCTAAGTTAAAGCCCTGCCGCACTGTTCAGAACCCTAGCGCTTCGCTGCACACATTAAGTCTCTTTCGTCTACGCCTTCTGTTGCACATATCCACTTACTTTGATGCTCGCTCCAAAAGTGCCGGCACGCTCGCAAGCGAGCCATGCGCTGCCTCGGCCGCTCAACTTCGCCGCGAGCTTTCTCAACTTCGCCGGCGGTTAAATTCAAACCTAAATTTCGCCGTTGCTGGCTACATGGCTTCTTGCCCTTAATTTACTATGCTCTTATTCTAATAGAATTAATGCTTATAAACTAACAATACTATAATTATGAACTGTGGGATGGCTACCATAGTGGCTCACACTCCCCCTTACTTCGACGACAATACCGTCGCTTCCCCGGCGGCGTTTATAGCGACGACTTCTAGGTCCATCCGTAAATTCGACTTATTATCTTATCCAATACTTATTTGTAAGTACCCTATCCTCAAAATGCGGCTCACATTCTACTCTAGCTATTCTTAACTTATTCTACGGTTATTCCGCTAGGTCTGCTGCACAAGCTCTTCCACGTCCATCGGGTCTAGTACCTCTCCGTCTTCAGTCATCTCTTGGTAAAACGGCTTAAGCTGCGAGATGTTGGCCACCCTCTTCTTCCGTTCGCCTGGCCTCACTAGGCGCATA
Organism: Drosophila montana; assembly: GCF_035044405.1. Taxonomy (NCBI): domain Eukaryota; kingdom Metazoa; phylum Arthropoda; class Insecta; order Diptera; family Drosophilidae; genus Drosophila; species Drosophila montana. Next base: position 46,095 of record NW_026997647.1, read on the forward strand.
AGGTTCGGCGACACGAACTTGATGACCCTATAGGGGCCATCAGCCATCAGCGGCGTTAGACAGTTGGTGCTGCCGTAGTAGGACCATCGAGTCCAACGAAGGCCGCTACTCTCGTCTCCGCAGGTTGTAATGTCTGCCCTGGTCTTTTGAAGAACGCTGGAGATTACTGTGGACGATATCAAAGATTTCTTTTAACCTATCCGCCTTCGTTTTAGGGTCGAGCGCACTAGTTGCTGACCCCGGAGTTACCTATCGTACAGGGCTGCGGGCAGCCGCGGCTGCCTGGTCTGAGAGGGACCAGTTCCATTTCGAGAAAGCATCACGGAACACCAGTGGCATTGTGTTACCATGTCTCGACCGTGGAAGGGGTCCGACGAAATCCGCGCAGAGTACCGCCATCGGCTCTGCTACCTGTCTCGTCAGCATGCGACATCCCCGGCCAGTACTATCTCTGGGCCAAACTCGACACGGTTATCCTCACGCATTGATGCCCAGCCGTGGGATCATCATGACATTCTTGCAATACCCTCTGTCGCTGACCACTGGCCACACATAGCTTCCAGGGAATGTAGTCCTTATCGTCCGACCGGTGGCCCAGATGCCTATATATCTGCCCATTCTCTTCGACGTGGTCCGGGAACTTGGCTGGCTCATCGGTAATCCTAGCACGCATACTCGCGATCCATTTGCAGGGGGCCTCGGTCACCACTGCTTGCTGACAGGTCTCCAGAGGATGCCTTGATAGTCCTTTTTGTCGGTACATTCACACGTCCAATACTCACTCTCGCTGATCCCAAAGTGAAGCTGCTGATTAGCTTCAGCAGCTCACGACCTTTTTTCACCCTTTTTCGTTCTGCCGCGAAAACTCTCTCTCCAACATTTGCTCTCTTCTACTCCTACTGTTATTGTCGTTAGGAGTCAGAGTTGCATGTGATTCGATTTCATTTGCATCGGCCTCTCTTAACTTAACAAATGTTCTCTTAAGTATTTTTATTTTCATGTTTCATTTTTCTTCATTTGTTTGCTCTCTTCCTATGATTATTTACATTTCATAATTTGTGGCTTTGATGATTTTTAGTTGTGTACTATGGGATAAATTGAGGTTAAGTGTTTCGTGTAAAATTGATAGCATTGTTAGTATTTAGATTTTTATTATTATTGTTATAAGAAATTTTCTCATAGTAAAATTTTCATTCAAATTTTCTATTTGTGCTACTTGCTTTAATTTCGAAATAGTAGATGTGTCGTATCTTGCGAGTGACATAAAGAGTCTATCTGGTAGTTTTTTATGTACTACGTTTTTTACAGTATTATTCATAGCGTTTGTGTGCAGTCTGGAATTATCTAAATTCCCCTCTAATTCTAATTTATCAGCTATAATTATTATTTTAGCTTCTACATCAATACAAAATTTTCGTAAATTACCTTGATAATTGGTATTATATAATCTTCGCAGTAGTTCTTCCACGGGTATTTGCGTCTTGTATTGGAAGATTTAAGCTTCCCTGAGTTTGGGCCAGTTGTTGATTTGCAGCATTCTGGATACCTTCTGGGCATCCCCGGATATCTAGAGCTCAATCGCCCGAATATGATGCATTGTTGTAGTTCATTGTGAGTAGAGAGTATAATTGAAGCAGATAATCCATCCTTCTGATAAACGGACCCACTGTTATATGGTCTCCCTCAGAGGCTGACACGTTCCGTATATGTTGGAGCAATTGGTTTAAATTTTGGTCTTTTAATTTATTCATTGCTGGAAGTTCAGCAACATGAGATTCTTCTGATTGTTTCATTTTTTAATTATATTAGGTATTTAGTTTATGTATCACGAAAATCCCTTTATTTTACAACCACCTAATTGGATTTCTACTTTGCTTGAATTGTTCAGACACGTCAAGTTCTTTATAAAAATGTTTGATTTAGTAGTAATACTGTGTACAATTACACTGGTTGATCAGAGAAGACACCAGTTGTATGGATAAGTATCACTCGCGAACTTTAATTTATTTCGTTTCACAAAATGTAACGGTATCCTACCTGCTGCCCCAATAACGTAGTTATAAGTTTGAAAATCAAAATACTGAATTTTTATCAGTTTATTATGTTAAATATCTGGATTAAGCCGAAAAAAATAAATTGGCTTACACTATATTTAAAGCTAAATAATAATTGGAGTATAAGCCTTCTTGCAAAGGTTTATGCTAGCGCCTTTCTGTTGGTCAGTTTTTGTTTATAAATGATTATCGGCTTCAGAAGGCATTCTGCTATTATAACTTTTGCTGCTGTGGGCATTATTTGAATTCGGCTGCAGAAGGCATGTTGTTGCTATGATTATTCAATTTGTAAACAATCAGAGGGTTATACCATGCAATGCAGCTAATGAATAACAATAGTTCAAAATTCTGTTTTTGTTAATATGTTACTATACATGTTAAATACTAATTTACTCTAGAGTATAATGTTCTTAAAACTACAAACACATAAGATTAAATAACAGGGTTTTTTTTAAAGGGGATTTAAAAATTGTTTATTTACAGCAACTTTTATCAGCGTGAGGATCGGGGTTCATAGAAAAAGTATAATAGTTTTAATTAAAGATAGCTTAATTTAAATTTTTCATTGTGTAGGATGTTTATGTACATGTTTATTTGGCTTAATTAAAGTCGTCGATTGGTCTATCTGCAACAGCAGATTTAGGAACTAATAAAGCAACATATTGCTTACGGAGTCTAACTGGTTTTCCAGTTTTTATCTTTCGTGGACGTCCTCGACCACGAGCTTCACAGTTTACGGGAGGCTCTGCATCATCACTTACTGCACTCTCATAAGTAAGTATTTTCCATTTCAGTATATTATCCTCCGATTTCAATCTCTGCTGGTGTCTGCAGGACATTCTCAGCCTCATCAAGCAGCACTGTTTCCTTTTATCGCTTACAGATCCACCTAAATTACTTTCTATAAAAATAACTCCTCTGCTTTCGATAACTTTCTTCAGTTTTGGACAAAATATGCGATATGCTTTTGGTGTCATCGAATAGCCAATCATTATATATTCGATTCTCTTCGGACTTACCTTATTTCTGTGCCCCTTATTTAAGACAATTGCTTTTGATCCGAAAACCTTCAAATGCGACATAGAGGGTTTCTTGCCAGTCCAAACCGCAACTGGTATTTTGTTAGCCAATGTCTTGGTTTCTGACCTGTTGCTTAAGTATTCTGCAGTCCTTACTGCCTCATCCCTTAGTGTTTCATCTACACCTGAGTGTACGAGTAAACTTCGGGCCATCTCTGCCAGGGTACTGTCAGTTGTCTTTTAATTCCATGTTCCGCCCAAAAAATTTCCAAATTCATGACTAACATACTCACGCCACATTGTTCTCGGCAAACACAACGAAGTCTTTAACGCGCCTAATATAAGGTCGCCAGACTTCCAAAAATACACAACTGTGTAACGTGAGTAATCGTCAATGAATGTTGCAAAGTACCGTTCGCCACCGGCAGACGGTCTGCTTATTGGTCCACAAATGTCAGTGTGATTTAAACTCAATAATTGAACCGCACGATTTTTAGATGCTTTTGGATATGTTTTTACACTAACTTTACTTCTTGCGCAGGTTTCACACAAGTCATCACTGCTACTTGCCTCTGAGTACATTCACTGCTTCATTTTTACGTCAATGGTGAACAAATCAACTCTCTGGTACGCTTTCAGTATATTCACAATATATCTGTCTTTTATCACTGCTCTGTCATTTTCAAAAATAACTCGATATCCTTTTTCGTCAGCTTAGGATAGCGATAAAACGTTTGCTTGCATACAAAACATTTGGCAGTTCAAGACCGTATAAATGCCGACGGAAAATATGAAATGTTCTCCTGCAAGCAATATTTTTTCTTATCCACCTACCTATCACAACACATATGTGCAGTGGAGCCTCTATCCAGACACCACATCGAGCTTGTCAAGTTGTCGCTTTTCTGCACATTCGCAAACATGGATAACGATCAGCGTTTCTCTCGTTGCCTTTCCTTGTGCTCAGCAATAAAAAGAGTTTCGCGAACGCAACTATAATATTTTGTATTCCCTGTTATCTGATGCGGATTTTTTCTACGCGACACAAACGCTTGCTGTATGCCATTACCCACTTCTTCGTTTTTCACTTGTTGTCTTTGTTCTTCTTCAATACTCTTGATTTTCAAATCAGACAAGGACGGCAACTGCTCACGCGTTTCGATTGCTACAACGAAGTTTTCGAACTTTTTGCCTAGTCCCGTTAACAGCAAAATTGCGAGCATGTCTTAATTTATACTCATATCGATTTCTTTCAATTTTTCAACTATGTTGGAAAACTCATTCACATATTTTTGCACACTTGCACCTTCTGGCATACTCAATCGTAGCAAACGCGGTTGATGCACACTAATTAGCTTCTCCAATGCTTCTTTGGACGACACCCAATTTTTTGTGAAACAATTTTTTGGGAATCCGACATTTGTTATTTAATTTGTAGGAATTATATAAACGTAAAAAAGGAAATGCAATATATAATAAAATAATAGCTGAGAGAATTGCTTAAATTATTTCAATTAATTGTCCGTGAAGATGAAAACGGTTAATATCATTTTTAAATAATAATATAAATATTTATTTTCTGACTTAAACAGAAATTATTTCTGAATTTAATAAAGCATTATCATGAAAAAAAAGTAACTGTTCTGTTTAAGGAGAAGCTCTATCTTGCAGACCTAACTTAGCAGGTAAGTCGCCCATGATTTGCGTTTGTAATTTCCTTTTTTGGATTACGCAGATTTTGCAGGAGTTGATTATGGATTTGACCATCCCCTTGAACTTTGGAATCCAGTACAGTGATCGTATTAGACGCATCAAAAGCTGGGTGCCTCCATGCAAGGATATACGATGAGTGAAAGAGGTCAAGAGACGAGAATATGCACACGTGTATGGCAGTATTATCGGATGTCGCTCATCGTAGCTGAGTGCTTCGGCCGCTCTTACGTGACCACATGCTCGAATTATTCCCTTTCTACCTAGAAAAGGGTTCAAATTAAGGAGCTTGCTGGAAGTGAGCGGTTTTTTCTTGCTCAAGCAAATGTAAGAAATCTCGTTGCTGTCAATTTCTTTTCTTTCCCGCACTGAGGTCCGGAAACTCTTGGAGGAATAAATGCCACTTACTGAGAAGATTCTCAGGTAGTGGATCATTCCGTCTTGGAGCCAGATCTCCTGCATAAATATTTTTGCCTGAACAATGACTGGACTCAGCCATCCTGGATCAAACAGTTTGGCAATTTTTGAAAGGATCTCATACTTGGAGACGGACTGCATGGTTCTCAGCTCGCATGGTGCGAAAAAGAACTCGTCGGCGTCAGCTTTCCATCTGATCACGAGAGTCTTCGCCGAACAGACCTCGTTTTCTAAGAAGTCAGCGCGAAGCAGGTGGTCATTGGGAATCGGTCTTAGGAAGTCCTTTTCATTGGATGTCCATTATCGCGAGGGGAACCCGGCAGATTCAAGGGCTTTGCGAAGTTCTGCAATTTGTGACCTGCTGTTGATTTGGAATGGGCTCCTGCCAGTACATCGTCGACATACATATTGTTTGCGACAATTTGACTTGTTAAGGGATAGAGCGAACGAACGTCATCTGATAATTGATGTAGTACCCGGATTGTCAAGAAAGGAGCACAGTTAACACCAAACGTGACTGCGTTGAGCTCGAAGTCACGAAGCCTGTTGTCCTTTGTTCGGAACAGAATTCTCTGGTAGATCTGCCTATATATTTTCGTGTTGTCAGCATCTTAGCATTGAATGTTTAAGTCGGATTGCAGAACGGGCTTTGCATGTAGCACATCGTTCAGACTTTTGCCTTTTTAGACGGGGGGAAGACGTTAAATACCATACGGAGCTTGACCGTGGTGCTGACAGGCTTGTGAACAGCATACTGTGGAAGATAAAAGTTATCCGAACCATTGCTTGGAGGGACTTGTCGCATATGACCTAAGTCCACATATTCCTGGATCACCGCGTCGTACTGCTCTTTAAGGAGAGCATTTTTTGCCAAACGATTCTCGTTTCGAAGGAATTGAGCTCGTGAAGTATACTGTAGTCAACATACATATCGAATACAGACTGTACCCAGTGTCTTTTAATTGTAGTGTTTATATGCCCTAACTGAACACCCTGTATTTAAATATAAAGTATGCAGCACTTTGTTGCATACAATAACAATTATACAGTAAACAAGCCCAGAGCCACTTTATGTATTGGCTCTGTCTCATATTACGCAGCGCGGTTCACTAGCCTCACTAGCTTACCGTTTATGCTTACGCTGCATATCCCACGCTCCGTCTGAGCGCATTCCGTGAGCAATATATATATATATAATACAGGCATATGCTAGCGACTCACTCTCCCTCTCTTTGTAGCTGTTAACCAATAACAGCATAAGTATATATGTATATCCATAGGCTAAGCGCATAATTTCAAACGAGAATAAATTCATTCAGAACATACCCACAAAACTTCACTGACGTGCTGATCGTTTTATTCAAATATATAAATGTGAAATACTTAATCAATTTCTACATGGCGACCGTGACATGGTGACGAATCCCTGCCTGGAGGCAGAAGACAATCTGGAAAAGGAAAAATAAACCCCTGGAGAAAACCCCTAAAGGCAACTTGGACATCGAGAGTCCAAGTTTCCTGAGTGAGTAGAGAGTGAGTGTTATGACTAATAAACGCGGTGGAGTACAAAATAAAAAAAAAAGAATAGCGCACCTAAGGAGGCTATACACAAAAACGCCAACACCCGCATGGTCGACAGCTCAGTAGTTACAAACTGAGCTCGACTTCCTGCAAAATATAATTAAGCAGAGAAAGTCTAAGACCGCTACTCACTCAGCGAATATAAAAGTTATAATAAACAAAACAACCACGATTAAAGTTACACCCATTGCCGCAGTCAGCCTGCCAAAAGTGAAGAAAATGTGTCCACAGGATTGCGAAGGCCCGCTGGAAAGCCCCTTCTGCGAATACACGTGCAGACACTGCACAGCCAGCACCACCAACCAGTGAATACCTGTGCGAAGACCACCTCCGGTACCGCAAGCGCAACAACGAGGGAGCATCAGCGTGCCATATCCGGCGACGCCCAGCTGATGCAACGGACCAGCAACAGATGGACATGGCGAGTATGTTAAAAATCAACGTTCTCAAAAAGCTTTGAAAATGATTTTGAAACTTATCGGACGGTAAACAAACATACAAACGTTTTCCGCCAATTTACCAATGTTGCGAGTGGAATTTCCCAAATCGCTGAAACACGTATTCATTATATTCTTATGTAGAGCTTTGAAAATAAGTTTGAAGCAAATCGGACACAACTTAAAACTTCGCGATTTTTCCACACTTTCGGGTGGAATTTCCCGAAACGCCGTCTTAACGTGCACCTACATCACATAAGGTAGCTACAGTGAAAATTTCAGCTTCCTATCTCTTTCGGTTTTGGCTGTGCGTTGATCACCAATCAGTCAGTCAGTCAGACAGTCAGTCAGTCAGTCAGTCAGTCAGGACAAACAGTTTTATATATAGACATCCCATAATATAAAAATAACATTTTTGTAAAAATTAAGCGGAAACATCTCCGCTCGATTAGCAGCATAGCCCGTAAAGCTAAGCGAATCGCTAGGTAGGATTTTGTAATATTATCCAAAATTAAGGAATCAAAATAAGCCATATATATGGCACAAAATCCTAAATAAGCTTATCAAAAAAATGGCCTTCTGCCAACATTAAAAAAAAAACGCAAAAACTATTTAATTGTACATAAGTCATTATTAAATTTAAACGAGAAAGAAGTGCTATCTTCGGCACACCGAAGATTTAATACCCTTGCAGACCCAACCTTTTCAAAATGCTCATAGTGCTTTGCCCGTATCTAAGAAGCACAGGGAAAATAGTTAATGCCGAGTATGGTTAAGATATCTTGAAAAACAAAACAGGTTTCTATACAACAACTTAATTTTCAACCGATCGTTCCTATGGCAGCTATATGATATAGTGTTCCGATCCAGCTGGTTTTGACATATGAACTGCGTGCAACAGAAAGAGGGAATTCTGCAAAGTTTCATAAAGATAGCTTTAAAACTGAGAGACTAGTTCGCATAGAATAGTAATAATTTGTTCAGATATAATAGAACAATATAAGACATTTTAACTCGAACGAGTCCAAAGTTGAAAAATCAGCAGCAAATGTCATTAATAATGTAAAAGTCATCGATCATAGAGAAAATTTAGAGAATTTTACAAGTTTTTTAATCATAATCACTGTCGTATCTCTTGTATCACTAGCATTGAAGGTGTATGCAATGCATACAAAGAAAATTAAGAAACGCTATAGCAGTAGAGCAGACGGACTGGATAAGGTCTGAATATAACAAAATAAAAACAATATAAAAAAAACAGCCCTTAATTTTCTACATGAATATGTCAGATATAGATCAGCCAGATTCCCGTACTCGCACACTAAATGTACTGCGACTACATAAGGAGTTCATAAAAGTATACGATTTCGAATACGAATACATGGACATGTTCAATACTAGTATGAGTCCATTGATACATTGTTCAAAATACGAAGAGGGAATCATTTTAAGTATGTTGCCATATGTGTCAGTAAAACTAATTACTGAAGAACACCCAATTTTGGGACCTGCAACGATACTAATGGTGCGACTGCATCGCTAAGCGCGACAAATAAATGATTTTAAACGCTAATTCACCATATAACCATAATAATCACACAGTACAACAACATATTACAGACTGTAAATAACTTCAAGGATAGGTTAACGAACCAAAGAGAGTGTAAAGAGTGTCTGAAACTTGTAAGATCCCTTAACACAAGATTAATAAATATTGGCAATAGACACAAAATTGAAATCAATTACCAAAAGATCTATTTTCACCAGCAGGGTTTGAACCAAGCCAGCTGCAAGATCTTAACGTGTCGAAGCCAATCATAGATACAAATAGTGATAGCGACATTGAGACACTGAAAGAAAGTACCATGCCGGATCAAGTAGCACTAGACAGGGAATACGTAAGACAAATTTCGTCAACGATCCATGAATTTGACGGTAAGAAACTGTCATTAAATCGTTTCTTAACAGCTTTACGGCTCGTAGAACTAACAAAAGGCGACCAAGAAGATTTAGCAGTCTAAGTTATCAAATCAAGAACAACGGGCCCAATCTTGTACAAGGTACAAAATGAAACTACAATGTCTGCCATAATAACTAAACTAAAGGGTAACGTCAAAGGTGATTCAACCGACGTAATTAAGGCTAGGTTGCTGAACATAAAACAAAAAGCAACTCGAGGCAGCTTATATTGACGACGGCCTAGACCCTGATAATGCGGAAAAATAATCGCAACAAATGAATCTATAGCTGCAATGACAAAGAATTGTGATTATGAAAATCTTCGTATTATACTGGAAGCAGGAAACTTCAACACTTTCGATACTGCCATGGGTAAATACATCCATTGCAGCACTGAAATTACTGGAAGTGCCAGCACAGTATTATAAAAGCGAGGAAAAAATTACAGAGGTAATAATAACCGTAGTACCCAAAGAGGTAGAGGCAATGGCCAAGGTTATTATAATCCCAATCATAATCACAACAATAGAGGAAATGTCAATTCCCGTGGTTACAACCGAGGAAGGCACAATTCCAAGCGAGGTAACAACCAAAATAATAATAATAGAAATAATAACGTTCGAGTTACTCAGAGTAACTCGGAAAACTAACCAGGCCCTTCAGATATTCAAAACCACTAAATAAAACTATACACACAATTAATCTTAACGTCAGCATATTCATAAAAATTAATAATGAAAGTACAGGTATAACATTAACCTTGTTATTAGATACTGGTGCAGACATTTCAATATTAAAAGAAAATGTCGATACATTCGAAAACATAAATAATAACATAACCACTCAAATATCAGAAATTGGTGAAGGCTCAGTTTTTTCAAAAGGTTTAGCATTTGTAGAGCTCACTACAGGTACAGTACAATACAATTGTCAATTAGATTTTACACAAACTAATGACTCCTTAATACTTCGCCCGAACAACCTAGATTATCCGATTAAACTACCAATAATTCACACTTACAATACAATTGTCAATTAGATTTTACACAAACTAATGACTCCTTAATACTTCGCCCGAACAACCTAGATTATCCGATTAAACTACCAATAATTCACACTTGTGACAATAATGCCACAATACTACCAGCACGTTCCGAAGTTGTCCGTCAAATAAAAATACCTTCCATACAAAATCATGTTTCAATTCCAAATCAAGAAATTGACGACTGAATTTTCATCGGAAATACAATTTCCAATAACAAAAATACATTCGTCCGAATAATAAATACAACTAATTCAGTTAAAATAGTCAACTTAAACCAAATCAAATTTTAAATGTTAAATGACTACGAAATAGTCGATGAAATTAACGAAGAAAGACAAAGTAATGTCATGAAAAAACTAGTTAAAAATTGTCCACCATTATTTAAAATAAAACTAAAAGAGCTATGCACCAAGTATACAGATGTATTCGGATTAATACCGAATCTATAACAACCAACAATTTTTATAAGCAAGAGTAAAGATTAAAAGACAAAGAACCAGTGTACATAAAAATTACACAGTACCTCATACTCATAAGGAAGAGAAGAAGTAACTAAACAGGTAGAAAAACTCATTCAAGATAAAATAGTAGAACCTTCCGACAAGAATAGATTATATTCTTGACCAACTAGCCAGAGCAAAATATTTCTCATGGTTAGATTTAATGTCCGGTTTTCACCAAATAGAATTAGAAGAAAATTCTAGAAACATAAAGTATTTTTCAACGAGCAATGGCTCCTATCGTTTTACACGATTACCATATGGTCAAAAAAGAGTTTTGACTTATGTAGGAAACACAACCTTAAACTAAATCCAGAAAAATGCTCTTTTTCATGCACGAAGAGACTTTCCTAAGTGCACCGATCAAGGTATTTTACCAGATGACAAAAAGTATGATGTCACCGAAAAATACCCAGTTCCTACGGACGCTGATAAAGTCCTGAAAGGCACTACCAGGCACCAAAATAAACAGAAAAACGCCTGCACAGGAAAAGATCAAGTAGATTTGCCTATGCAAACTCTTGACAACGCTTCTAAGCCCAACGTTCATGAAGTCATTTGTAATGATGAAGTACGAAAAGTAGAGGCCTTGCGTTTATATTTAATAATATATATTTTTTAAAACATCGAAAAAATATTTTAGCAAGAATTAATGTTAGCGATCTGTACGCCAATGGAACATTTGTCTTAGGTTTGTTTTTCCAAAGGCTTGATAAAGAAGCCGGTATACATGAGATCAGCCAACTCAAACTGGCACCGAGCGAAAAGATATTTGAATTAATTTCAATTGAATCTGTTTTGAGGAGATGCTAGTTTGCACCCCACTTCGGCCCCTTTAATGTTTTATAGATTTTAATAAAAATCAAAAGAGCCTTTAGACTACTTGCAATGCGTGATTTATTTCTCGAACTTCCAACAATAACTATCGATAGATTACTGATGAGCAATTTACAATGGTATTTTATGGTGGTTTAAAAATAATAGTATGTGACTTCAATATCGTGATTTGAGAAGTAAAGATATATTTTAATTCAGATATAATATTATTCAGAGGGCGTTCTGCTGCGAACATGCTCCCCCCGTTGGAAGATACAAGATTTCAACCGATGTGGTCTCGATTGGCAGAACGGCGATTTTGGCAATGGCTCTCTTGACCAGACCATTTTGTGTACGAATGACTGCCACTCTCACAATGCCGTCGTCACCCGTGATGACGCTGTCGACTCGACCAAGCGGCCACCTGAGTGGAGGTGCATTGTCCTCCTTGAGCAGCACGATGCTGCCGGCCTGATGATTTTGCTTGGACGATCGCCATTTCCCGCGATCTTGGAGCAACGTAAAATACGATGTACTCCATTTCTTCCAAAATGATTGCTGCATGTGACATATTCGCTGCCAACGGCTGAGGCGACCTATGCTTAGGTGAGTTATGTCTGGCTCGTCGATAGTGGCATTGGCTTTGCCCCAGATGAAGTGCCCAGGCGTGAGTATCTCCAAGTCATTCGGGATTTCTGTAATAGAGCAAAGCGGTCTTGAGTTGAGCATTGCGGATATTTGACAGATGAGAGTTCGGAATTCGTGGAATGAGAGAAGAGAATTTCCAACGACGCGGTAAAAATGATAGTTTGCTGACTTGACAGCGGCCTCCCACAATCCTCCAAAATGTGGCGAATGGGGCGGTATGAATTTCCAGTTGATTCCCAGAGCTAGGCAGTTGCGAACAATCTCATTGCGCTGGGGATCGCTTATAAACAGGTCGCACAGTTCCTTCAGCTCATTTCGAGTATGCGGTTTCCCTCGAAGGCTGATGAATCTCTTCAAGGCAGCGATAAACGATGACGTGGACAGGTCCTCTACCAACTCTAAATGCGTAGCTTTCGTTGCAAAGCATATAAAAATTTAGATGTAGCATTTCGTTGGTGAGCGATTCCTGACCTCTGATTTGACGTAGAAAGGACCGCAAAAGTCGATGCCGGTTACGTGAAACGTCGGACTTGGCTGCACACGCTCAGCTGGTAGCGGGGCCATGTCTTGCTCCAGAAGTTTAGGTCGCATTCGAAAGCAGCGCATGATGATATTTGAGACAGCCTTGAGACCTCCGATGGGCCAGAATCGCTGGCGGAGTGTTGCTAGAAGGAATTGCGGACCAGCATGAAGAAATTCCAAATGATAATATGTGATCATAGCTGCGGTGACTAGGTGGCGTTTAGGCAACAATAACGGATGCTTTGCTTCATATTCCAAGTTTGAGTTCTGAAGGCGCCCGCCGATGCGCAAGAGTCCCTCAGCGTCCAACAGTGGGCACAATGAACGAAGTTTGCTTCTTGTTGGAAGCGGCCTTTTTAAGCTGAGTGCTTTGTACTCTTCGGCGAAGTGCGTAAGTTGAATGTTTTTTATAAGTAAATGCGTTCCGCACTTGATATCATCTGGAGTGAGTGGACCTTTTGAACTCGTCGAATCAGATCTTTTTAGCGCTATAAATCGATGCACGTATGCGAAAGTGTGCTGTAACTTGGCAAATGTGTTGTTGAATTTACAAGATGCCGATAGGTCCGTCTTCGTTGATAGTACCAGCACTTTCTGGCGTCGTTCTGGAAGCTCAAAGGGATAGGCGACGTTTTGAGGCCAAGTCGAGCTAGCGGCCTGTATGAATGGGGGTCCATTATGCCATAGCTGTGAGTCTAAAAGTTCCAAAGGTGTGCATCCACGTGATAAAATGTCCGCAGGGTTCAGCTGAGAGGGTACATGATGCCAGGTCATGCCCTTGGTCCGCTCCTGTATTTGTGATACCCTGTTGGATACAAAGACGTTAAACTTTGAAGGTGATTCACGAATCCATGCAAGCGCTACTGTTGAGTCGGTCCAGCAATGATATCTGCATTCGAACTGAATTCACTTGGCAATGTTTCCTATGAGCTCTGATAATAAAACTGCAGCTGCCAGCTCAAGCTTTGGGATTGTCAGCGTCTTTAATGGGGCGACCCTTGATTTAGAGCATAGCAAATGTGATGAAAATATCCCTTGCATTTCGGATCTGACAAATACGCAAGCACCATAAGCGGCTGTGCTGGCGTCGCAAATCCCAATTGACCCTTTCCTTCCACAGTGCTTGGAGAAATACCTTTAACCTGGTAACGATGGGCGCGATCAATCCGAGCGGATCGTAAAATCTCGCTATCATTGATAATATGCTGCGCTTTGTTACTGATCCTTCGGGTACGATCTCCGCAAAGTTGAAAAGCAGCCTATCAGAGCTAGGGCTCCAAGCTAAACCAAGCGCCTTAGCAATGTTGGTGCCATTCTTGAACTCCATTAGCTTCTCACTATCGGATTCGCATTCTCCTTTTAATGCATCAGGCTCGTTTGAGCACCACCACCACAGTAGCAGTTTTACTTGCTGTCGGATATGAATGGCTTCTTCTATAGAGTCCCCTCCAGAAATTAAATCGTCTACGTAGAAGTCGTGACAAACTATCTTTGCAGCTAGTGGAAAGGTAGGCTCTTCGTCGTGGGCCAGCTGCAGCATCGCTCGAATTGCTAGAAACGCAGCGGGTTTGGTTCCATACGTTACTGTATCCAGGGTGTACGTCCTTATGCTTTCATTTTGGTGATCACGCCATAAGATGCATTGCAGAAATTGATCTGGATGCGTTATTCGGACACAGCGGTACATCTTACAGATGTCACCGCACATGGCAACCTTTAAAAAACAAAACTGAATTAGAATGTTGAATAATTTGGGTTGAATTTCTGGGCCTGTATGCAAAAGATCATTCAGAGATGCGCCTGATGTGGATTTGGCTGATCCATCAAAAACGACGCGCAATTTGGTGGTTGAGCTATCTGGCTTTTCTACGCAGTGGTGGGGTAAATAGAATTGTGGGACAAGCTGCTGCTTGGAAGCAAAAGACATGTGGCCCAAGTCGATGTATTCGCGCATGAATGCAGAGTAGCTCTCCTTCAGCTGGTGATTTTTGTCCAATTTGTTTTCGAGCGACTTGAAACGTCGTAGAGCACGTTGATATGAGTCTCCTAGCGTGTCGAAGCTGAGCTTTGCTGGAAGCCTAACTGAATACTGCCCTGACTTTAGAAATAGCCTTGGAGAAATAGCTGCTCACATAGTGCGACTTCATCAGAGAGCGCAGGGGTTGTACCGCAGCAATTGTCGACTTCCCAGAATCGTTTTACAATATCCGACAGTGGATCCTCCCATGGATTAGGTTCCTTGTAAAGGGCTGAAAGGGATGTGTGTTTGTTGTGTACGCGAGAGAGTCCGCCAGACGCAATCCATCCGAGCTTGGTCTTTTGGAGCGTTGGTAGGTTATCCGCCATTCGAATTTGGCCGATGCAAATGAGATCGTAAAATAGTACGGCACCAAGTATTAATAAATCTATTCTTTGAGATTTGAAAAACGTTGGATCCGCGAGCGAGATGTTTTTGGGGATATTCCACCCAGAGATGTCTAACCCAAAGTGGGGCTGATAATCCGTTAGACTGCGAGTAACGACTGCTGAAAATGATGTGCTGAAGCTCCTATCACGTGACTGCGCTGATATGTCAGTGGCATGTTAGAAGATAGGGTTGATTCGCCTATACCAGATATTGATACGGCAGCATGATGAGTTTTGAGTTGGAGCTGCTTTACTAGACGAGCAGTGATAAAGTTCAGTTGAGATCCAGAATCCAGTAATGCACGGAAGGGTATGAGTGGCTCTTGGCATATAAGATGGTGGTTGGAAGCACCACATAGTCTACAGGCTGGGCATTCGTGGCTTCAGGTGCGAATTCAAGAGCAGTGCTGACGAGAGTTGAAGATGGTGGATTACTTGAAGACGATGCGTGAGGCTGGATCGTGGTTGCAGCCTGCAAGCTTGGTGTACACAGGGCAGATCATTGAGTTGTGATGGGACTCATGTGCAGCAACGAATGATGTTTTTGTAGACAATGCCTGCAGTGACCTGAGCGACATTGCTGCAAGCCATGGCACAAACTTGGGGACATATTCAAAAACAACGGGCATTTTACAAGAAAATGCTCTTTTGAGTCGCAAAAATTACAATTTTGCTGGTAATTGTTAGATGAGGATGCAATGAATGTGTTACGATTCAATTTTTGTACATTTCTGGTAACCTGGTGGCTAGGCGTAGGTGCCGTAGCGCCTTTCAAGTTTTCCATCATGTGGCATCTCTTCTCTAAGAACGCCGTCATATCCGTCCACCTGGGTAGCTTATCAGTTGCAAGCGCCTCCTGCCACTTTTCCTGGGTGTGGTGATCGAGCTTGTGCGATATTGTGTGTATGAGTAATCCGTCAGCCAGCTCCTCAGTTGTTGACACGGTGCTAAGCGCCCGAGGATGCGAGTTAATTTTGTCACTCAACTCACGCAACGCCTTTGCTGATCCCTTTTCAACACCTGGCAGCCCGACTATAGCCCGCACGTGGCCCTGAAAATGTAGCAACTTATTATCAAAACGCTTTATGAGTAACTCCAACGCCTTGTCGTAATTCACGTCGACAGGCTCTAACGATTTGATTGTGTTGAGAGCAGCACCATCCAAGCACGCACGTAAATGTTGTAATTTCTCAATATTACTCAGGTCCTCATTGCTGCCAATGACAGTCTTGTACATGGCGTAAAAATCCGGCCAATCCTCGTAGGAGCCGCTGAACCTGGACAGCTGCAATACCGGTAGGCGAGACTTACGGTTGAACAAGTGAGCAAATGTGTGCGTACTTTCAGCAAAGCGTGGGATAGTTGTTGAATTGGCGTCAGTCATACGTCCCTTAGTGACTACATCCATTTGACGAGCGAGAGTGGATTTGATCTTCCAGTAAACCTTCTCGAAGTCTGAGCGTGCGTCCGTTGAAAGCTCGAGCAAATCTAATTTTTCTAGCCTTGACTGGCTGATATCAAACTCGGCCTTCATGCTCTCCGCAGATTCTATACGTAGATCAGATCGGCCTCGTCAAAGCTGATCATCTCACCAGCGCTGAAGAATTCGTTCATTGCTAATAGTTAGCGTTGAACAGAAGCGCATTTGGCTTTGCAAAAGTCTTTTTCACTACGTTTTGTTGAGTGCTCACTGTACTCCGGCCTGTCACCAAAATTCACTTATGGAGAAGAGCTTTGCCCTTGACCACTGCGATTACCGTTTTATGTGTGCAGCGGCTTGTGTATGTGTATGTAGTCGAGATCAATTGTAGCGGCACTTGCATTCACATTCATATGTATGTATTTAAGTATGTAGGTATCTGCTCGACGGCTTTTTTTCTAAGCAAACGGTTGTGCTTGGCACTGATATGCACCAAACAGCTTGGTTATAATAGCCGATCTGCTAAATAACGCGATAGGATCGTTAGAGAGAAGCGCGCACTCGAGCCGGTGTGCGAAATATGTACATACATATGTACATATGTCTGTACTTGAGTTTAGTGCCTATGCTGCAGCGGCAAAAGAGCTATGAACAACGAAAGTAAGATTTGCGGCAAGACGAGAAGCAAGAAAAAGATCACGTCGGGGTCACCAATGTTTTGAGGAGATGCTAGTTTGCACCCCACTTCGGCCTCTTTAATGTTTTATAAATTTTAATAAAAATCAAAAGAGCCATTAGACTGCGTGCATTGCGTGATTTACTTCTCGAACTTCCAACAATAACTATCGATAGATTAGTGATGAGCAATTTACAATGGTATTTTATGGTGGTTTAAAAATAATAGTATGAGTTCAATATCGTGATTTGAGAAGTAAAGATATATTGTAATTCAGATATAATATTATTCAGAGGGCGTTCTGCTGCGAACAGAATCTTTTAAAAATATGGGAAACAAAATATTAAAATCATTACAAGTAGCGCTACTCAAGCCGGTGACCATAATAAAAAGAAATCTTGTAAAACAAACATATAACAGAAAGAGGGACTTCTGCAAAGTTTATTAAGACAGTTTTAAAGCTGAGAGACTAGTTCGCATAGAAACAGACAGACGGACATGGCTATATCAACTCGGCTGTTGATACTGATCAAGAATATATATACTTTATGGGGTCGGAGATGTCACCTTCTATGCGTTACACATTTCACGACAAAATTATAATACCCTCTGCAAGGGTATAATGAAAAAGATTTACATCCTATACAAGGAGGTCAGAACGCTAGCTAAAATAAAAAGACACTACTACTGGAAATATATGACACGTCATATAACCAAGTACATATGTAGATGTCCTAAATGCCAAAAGTCGAAAACAACGACCCACATAAAAACACCTCTGACCATTACAGAAACGCCGATAAATGCGTTAGACAGAGTGATAGTGGATACTATAGGTCCACTACCAAAATCTGAAAATGGTAACGAATACGCAATTACATTGACATGTGATTTAAAAAAATATCTTGTAGCTATTCCAGTACCAAACAAATCTGCTTAGACAGTTTCGAAAGCAATATTTGAATCCTTTATACTGAAGTTCGGTACAATGAAGAAGTTCATTTCGGACATGGGCACAGAATATAAAAATTCATTAATAAATGACTTGTGACTATGTCACACAATTATTGTCCATATGAGTTAGTTTTCGGCAAGCAAAGGAACTTGTCAAAATATTTTAATAAAATAGATTGAGCACCACTATATAATATAGATGATTACGCTAAAGAATCTAAATATAGATTAGAAACAGCTTATAAAAGAGCAAGAATAATAATAGATAAACATAAGCAGAAAAATAAGGAACTATATGATAGGAAAACATTAGACTTAAATTTGAGTATAGGAGACAAAGTACTTTTAAAAAATGAAGTAGAAAAAAAATACTTAGCACCATATACGGTAGTAAGCATAAAAGAAAAGACAATATATATAATAAAAGATACAAAAGGTAAAAACAAAAAGTTCATAAGGATAGATTAAAAATTTTGAATGCATAATCCTTTAAAATTTTATTTATGAATTCGAATTAAAAATTCAAAATAAAACACGAAAAAAAATACAACGGCCTGATCAGCCAAATGAAAAAAAAAACATTTATACAAAATAAAAAAATAAACAAAAACAAATTATTATAATGAAATTTATCTTTGCACAAAAAAATTTTGATATCTTAAATACTTTTAAATTTTTATATTCTTACATTTTTTTATTTTTATATTCAAAAAAAATGTATTTTTCAATGTAATATCAATATATCTTTATCAATTGTTAAATTCAAAAATTCGAATTATATTTTACTTTTTTATATAATACAAAAATATATATACACAAAAAAAAAAACAAAAAAAAACTTAGAATAATTAAGTTCATTTAATAACTACACATTCATAATGTTACGTTATTTCTTAAAAAAGGGAGGTGTAGTGTGTATATGCCCTAACAGAGCACCCTGTATTTAAATATAAAGTATGCAGCCACTTTATATATTGGCTCTCTCTCATATTACGCAGCGCGGTTCACTAGCCTCACTAGCTTACCGTTTATGCTTACGCTGCATATCCCACGCTCCGTCTGAGCGCATTCCGTGAGCAATATATATATATAATACAGGCATATGCTAGCGACTCACTCTCCCTCTCTTTGTAGCTGTTAACCAATAACAGCATAAGTATATATGTATATCCATAGGCTAAGCGCACAATTTCAAATGCGAATAAATTCATTCAACATACCCACAAAACTGCACTGACGTGCTGATCGTTCTTTTCAAATATATATATGTGAAATACTTAATCAATTTCTACATAATATCAAACACATTGTAGCACTTAGCTGCAATGTTTACGTAAACCAAAGTCCCAAGCATAATTCAAGTGCAAAGTAATATGATCGCACAAGTAGGAAATGGGCAGTAGAAGTGACGAGTCAACATGTTTAGCATGCCTTTTCCTCGTATATGTATGTATATAACATTATCTCTCACGCTCTCGCTTCTATCAGAGCTGAGGATATATGGAATACATAATGCGCTAACGTCTCTGCCTGCGCTTTACTGGCAGTGAAGTTGCGCAGCTTAGGCTTAGAATATATTATATGAATTCTTTAAGTTAAATGAATAAAACAGCAGCAGCACAATAACAACAACAGCAGCAGCAGCGGTAACAAAAGAAGTTAAGCAGCCACAAGCTAAATCGCATCGGCCAACAAGCAGTACAGTGAGCGCAAATATTAACGTCTTGTCTAGTCGTCGTCTTGGTCCAGTCAGGCATAATGAGTAGAATCTGATCTATTTTCATTTAATAAAAACTTAAATGACTCAAATGAATTATATAAATATTTCATATTCTAATATTTTGGTTTACTGTGGGGACCAATTTTGCTTAAAATAAAAAAACTAAGTGGTATTTCTGCAAGGGTAGTTCATCGTCGGTTTGTCGGAAAATTCGGAATTTCGAGCTCTACACACACACACACACACAGATATATATATATATATATATACTATATATATATATATATATATATATACTAGCGGGTATAACCCGGCCTTGCCCGTGGCACGAATGTTATAAAATCGATGTTTTCAATAAGCTTTGAAAATGATTTTGAAACTGATCGGACGGGCTTCAAAAAACTTTTATGCAAATCGGACAAAACTTAAAATTTACCAAAAAAAAAATCTGAGAAATGCATTTTCTACCGAAGGAGTTTAGATTTTGCGACAAATGTGAAACACATCTCAAATGATTTTTCTTATAGTTCTTTCGAAATAAATTTGAAGACAAATCAACCAAATCCACCAAATCTTCGACCCCCATTTGCACCAAGGAGGGATGGATTTTTCAAAAAGTATGAAACACCCCTCAAATAAATTTGTGCATAGTTTTTTGAAAATGAGTTTGGGGCCGATCGGATGGTAAACAAAAAACTTTCATACAACCGTTTTCCACTAATTTACCACTGTTGGGGGTGGAATTTCCCAAATAGCTAAAACACATATAAATTAAGTCCCTATGTAGAGCTTTGAAAATAAGTTTGAACAAATCGGACACAACTTAAAACTTCCCCCAAAAAATCTTTAAATCATAATCCCCCCGAAGAAGTTTCAATTTTTCTTATAGATTTTTGGAAATGAATTTGAGCGCGAAACATCACCCACCAAATCTTTGACCTCCATTTCCACCAAGGAGGAACGGATTTTTCGAAAAGTGTGAAACACCCCTCAAATAAATTTGAACATAGATCTTTGAGAATGAGTTTGGGGCCGATCGGATGGTAAACAAAAAACTTTCATACAACCGTTTTCCGCCAATTTACCACTGTTGCGGGTGGAATTTCCCAAATCGCTGAAATACGTATTTATTAATTTCTTATGTAGAGCTTTAAAAATAAGTTTGAAGCAAATCGGACACAACTTAAAAGTCGCATTCCACCCGAAAAAGTTTGAATTCTGCGAAAAGTGTGAAACACGTATCAAATGATTTTTCTTATAGATCTCTGGAAATGAAATTGAGCGCAAAACGTCACCCACCAAATCTTTGACCTCCATTTCCACCAAGGAGGAACGTATTTTTCGAAAAGTGTGAAACACCCCTTAAATGAATTTGAACAATGATCCTTGAAAATAAGTTTGGGGCCGATCGGATGGTAAACAAAAAACTTTCATACAACCGTTTTCCGCCAATTTACCACTGTTGCGGGTGGAATTTCCCAAATCGCTGAAATACGTATTTATTAAGTTCTTATGTAGAGCTTTGAAAATAAGTTTGAAGCAAATCGGACACAACTTAAAACTTCGCCCAAAAAATCTTTAAATCGCATTCCCCCCGAAGAAGTTTGAATTCTGCGAAAATTGTGAAACACGTATCAAATGATTTTTCTTATAGATCTCTAGAAATGAATTTGAGCGCGAAACGTCACCCACCAAATCCTTGACCTCCATTTCCACCAAGGAGGAACGTATTTTTCGAAAAGTGTGAAACACCCCTCAAATGAATTTGAACAAAGATCTTTGAAAATAAGTTTGAGGCCGATCGGATGGTAAACAAAAAAGTTACATACAAACGTTTTTCGCAATTTTGCGGGTGGAATTTCCCGAAACCCCGTCTTAACGTGCACCTACATCACATAAGGTAGCTACAGTGAAAATTTCAGCTTCCTAGCTCTTACGGTTTGGGCTGTGCGTTGATCACCAATCAGTCAGTCAGTCATTCAGTCAGTCAGTCAGTCAGTCAGTCAGTCAGTCAGTCAGGACAAACAGTTTTATATATAGAGATAGATGATTACGCTAAGTTAGCTAAGTTAGCATTGTAGTGCGTATATGCCCTTACAGAATACCCTGTATTTAAATATAAAGTATGCAGCCACTTTATATATTGGCTCTCTCTCATATTACGCAGCGCGGTTCACTAGCCTCACTAGCTTACCGTTTATGCTTACGCTGCATATCCCACGCTCCGTCTGAGCGCATTCCGTGAGCAATATATATATATAATACAGGCATATGCTAGCGACTCACTCTCCCTCTCTTTGTAGCTGTTAACCAATAACAGCATAAGTATATATGTATATCCATAGGCTAAGCGCACAATTTCAAATGCGAATAAATTCATTCAACATACCCACAAAACTGCATTGACGTGCTGATCGTTCTTTTCAAATATATATATGTGAAATACTTAATCAATTTCTACATAATATCAAACACATTGTAGCACTTAGCTGCAATGTTTACGTAAACCAAAGTCCCAAGCATAATTCAAGTGCAAAGTAATATGATCGCACAAGTAGGAAATGGGCAGTAGAAGTGACGAGTCAACATGTTTAGCATGCCTTTTCCTCGTATATGTATGTATATAACATTATCTCTCGCGCTCTCGCTTCTATCAGAGCTGAGGATATATGGAATACATAATGCGCTAACGTCTCTGCCTGCGCTTTACTGGCAGTGAAGTTGCGCAGCTTAGGCTTAGAATATATTATATGAATTCTTTAAGTTAAATGAATAAAACAGCAGCAGCACAATAACAACAACAGCAGCAGCAGCGGTAACAAAAGAAGTTAAGCAGCCACAAGCTAAATCGCATCGGCCAACAAGCAGTACAGTGAGCGCAAATATTAACGTCTTGTCTAGTCGTCGTCTTGGTCCAGTCAGGCATAATGAGTAGAATCTGATCTATTTTCATTTAATAAAAACTTAAATGCCTCAAATGAATTATATATATATTTCATATTCTAATATTTTGGTTTACTGTGGGGACCAATTTTGCTTAAAATAAAAAACTAAGTGGTATTTCTGCAAGGGTAGTTCATCGTCGGTTTGTCGGAAAATTCGGAATTTCGAGCTCTACACACACACACACACACAGATATATATATATATATATACTATATATATATATATATATATATACTAGCGGGTATAACCCGGCCTTGCCCGTGGCACGAATGTTATAAAATCGATGTTTTCAATAAGCTTTGAAAATGATTTTGAAACTGATCGGACGGGCTTCAAAAAACTTTTATGCAAATCGGACAAAACTTAAAATTTACCAAAAAAAAATCTGAGAAATGCATTTTCCACCGAAGGAGTTTAGATTTTGCGACAAATGTGAAACACATCTCAAATGATTTTTCTTATAGTTCTTTCGAAATAAATTTGAAGACAAATCAACCAAATCCACCAAATCTTCGACCCCCATTTGCACCAAGGAGGGATGGATTTTTCAAAAAGTATGAAACACTCCTCAAATAAATTTGTGCATAGTTTTTTGAAAATGAGTTTGGGGCCGATCGGATGGTAAACAAAAAACTTTCATACAACCGTTTTCCACTAATTTACCACTGTTGGGGGTGGAATTTCCCAAATAGCTAAAACACATATAAATTAAGTCCCTATGTAGAGCTTTGAAAATAAGTTTGAACAAATCGGACACAACTTAAAACTTCCCCCAAAAAATCTTTTAATCATAATCCCCCCGAAGAAGTTTCAATTTTTCTTATAGATTTTTGGAAATGAATTTGAGCGCGAAACATCACCCACCAAATCTTTGACCTCCATTTCCACCAAGGAGGAACGGATTTTTCGAAAAGTGTGAAACACCCCTCAAATAAATTTGAACATAGATCCTTGAAAATAAGTTTGGGGCCGATCGGATGGTAAACAAAAAACTTTCATACAACCGTTTTCCGCCAATTTACCACTGTTGCGGGTGGAATTTCCCAAATCGCTGAAATACGTATTTATTAATTTCTTATGTAGAGCTTTAAAAATAAGTTTGAAGCAAATCGGACACAACTTAAAACTTCGCCCAAAAAATCTTTATATCGCATTCCCCCCGAAGAAGTTTGAATTCTGCGAAAAGTGTAAAACACGTCTCAAATGATTTTTCTTATAGATCTCTGGAAATGAATTTGAGCTCGAAACGTCACCCACCAAATCTTTGACCTCCATTTCCACCAATGAGGAATGGATTTTCCTAAAAGTGTGAAGCACCCCTCAAATGAATTTGAACAAAGATCGTTGAAAATAAGTTTTAGGCCGATCGGATGGTAAACAAAAAAGTTACATACAAACGTTTTTCGCGATTTTTCCACACTTGCGGGTGGAATTTCCCGAAACCCCGTCTCAATGTGCACCTACATCACATAAGGTATCTACAGTGAAAATTTCAGCTCTTACGGTTTGGGCTGTGCGTTGATCACCAATCAGTCAGTCAGGACAAACAGTTTTATATATAGAGATATATATATATTGTACTCGGCATCGGCACGAATCCGTTGCCGGGCGGCCCTTGGAACGACCTTGCTGTTGGCGTGGAGACATCGTGCTGTTACGTGAAGAAGTTTAAAGTTGATAAACATTAATTATGCGGCTTTATCGGATGGTTGATCTGTGGATCTAGGGTTCTAGTCTCTACTGGGGTTTGGATTGATGGAACACGAGCGAATGAGTTCAATCTCTGCTTGTAAAATACTAAAATCTGTTAGGGTTTTATACTAACAACATATGGCTGTTATTGTTTTATATAGAGCCCAATAATGTGAACCAGTCGTATGTCTTCTAACTAACAACCAATATTTCCATTTAAATCATTTTAAAAAACGAAAGCACTGCGAATACACATTTAAAAAATAACAAAGATGAGGAAATTATCTTTTCAGTCATGACAATGGTCAGAAAAATGATATACAAATTATGTATTAGGTTGTCCCTTAGGATGATGATGACCCAGATCCCCTGGTGGTGGTATCCTGGTGCTGATCTCCTAATGGTGGTATCCCGGTGCTGTTGCCCGAAGATTATGTTGGGAAGGCTTTATCCTTACTTTTAGTTACCGGCCTTGTGGGTCAGTAGTAAATGTATGAGTTATTGTGTGACGGCCAAGTGCCGGAGTATATTATATTTAGCGTTTGCTTTC
This sequence comes from Drosophila montana, assembly GCF_035044405.1. Classification (NCBI taxonomy): domain Eukaryota; kingdom Metazoa; phylum Arthropoda; class Insecta; order Diptera; family Drosophilidae; genus Drosophila; species Drosophila montana. The sequence continues at coordinate 71,167 of NW_026997647.1, forward strand.
TTCCAGAGACAATATAAAACTAAACTACAGGGGACAAACAAATTGTACAAGTACCCTAAGCCTCAATGCATCACGCCATCAAAGAATGGTCGGCTAGCCGACTCAGCATTCCATGCAGTGCAGCGCGGCACTTCGAATATGAACTGTCAGCTTACCACTGCTGACCGTTCTTAGCGCAGAGCGCTGAACTCAGTTCTGGCGCGTCAGCATTGTTTATATGAAGCTACTTAGTTGCTAGTGCAATATATTGTACATAATTATGCTTAGTTGTTAATTTGGTTGTGGGATACTGGGTAGACGGTGACCTTTTTCCACCTGAATTTTACTTCTGGATAAGCTATTAGTATATGAATGATGTTTTCGGACTGGAGGACTCTGATTCTAGAAGCTTCAATTACGCTAACTATTGGGATATCTTGTTCGACAAGTGAATTCAGATCGGCATGATCAAGGATCGTGGGGTTTTCTATATTAGATTTAGCCAACGTGAGGATTCAATTTTGAATTTCTGTATTTAACATTCTATTTCTTGCCAAGAGTGCTTCGAACAGATGTGGGGTGTCAACCAACTCGATTTTTCTTAATCTTGTTGATGGTGTCAGTCAGTCTGTTTATCTGTTTTTGCGTTTTGGAATTTATAGTTATTTGCCTAGAATTTGACTCCACTAGTTGAGCCTCTGTGATCTTGATCTTCAGAAAATCTGCGGCATCAGGTGTGCCTGCAACCACCTACAAGGCTGTCCCTAAAAAGTCTAAGCTTCTCGCAAATCTGTGGTGCACTTTGAGTACGGACAACAGGGTTCTTAGATGATCTGTATCAACATCTAATAACTTACGCATATGTGGGGAAAGGAATCGGACAACTTCTCTGTCTCATCTATCATGCTAATAAATTCTGAAAGATTGCTTGAGTGCCTCAAGCAGTCTCTTTGTTCAAGCACCAATACCTCACCGTCCAAAACAGGGATGTAATTGGCATGCGAGAAGTCGGTGACCCGAGCATTAGCTGCTGCTAAGGTAATAAGCATCGTGAAGGCGAACCTGAAATTTAAACATAGTGTAAAAGGGGGTGCTTAAACTGATCTTACTAGATATTGTAAAGGGGGAACCTATTTGAGGTTGTCCTTGTGGACCACCCTCCCTTTAATACGAACAGACGTTCCTAGGTCTGCTTCCTAACCTCCTATTGTTTTTCTGAAAGACTTTTTCACCTACCTCAAAAATACGGTTTTGTCTGGCAGCATTACATCTTTTGATGTTGTCTTGTTGGGCTTTCGCCAACCTTTCTTTGATGCCAGAGCGACGCTCATTAGACCCTGCGTGAACAATGTCAATTGGTTTTTTATGAGTGTAGGGTTTTGTTGTACTCTACTGTCGCCTTCAGGATTAATTCTATCGTGTCGCTGATTTTTTTGTCTAACTTTAGACATCTGGCGATTTCGGCCAAGGTGCTATGGAACCGTTCCACTTGACCATTCGACGAGCTATGAAGCGGGGGCGCATTCACAACGTCAATGCTGTAGCTGTTTCTGAGCATAGAGGTGATGGTTTCAGAGTTAAACGCGGCCTCATTGTCCCAAAATATTGTTTTGATTTTAGGAAAGATGTTTACAAGCTGCAGCAAAGGCCCTGTAATGTCAACTATTGTTCTGGACAGTATTGGTTGTACAACCGCGAATTTTGAGAACTTGTCAACACATGTTAGGAATTGCTTCCGATCGGTTGAGAAGATGTCTATGTGCAACATTTCGCCGGTGTAGTCTGGGATAGGGGTTTCCACGAGCTCCTGTTTTTTAGGGTGCCTGTCATATTTGTCTTTGGTGCAGACTTTGCAGTTTGCAACGACTTCCTTGGCTAAGCTGCTCATCTTGGGAAAATAGTAGTCGCGAAGGACCTGTTAACTTAACTCGTGCTGGAAACTTGCTAAAGTGGGCAGGTCGCAGTGTATAGCGTTTACAACACCCGTGTTTACCACTTCTTTAAGTGTTTTTAAGATGCTGCTCTTGTCAGTGAAATTGATCAAGTGGCGCGTCTTGCTACGAAACAGCAGTAGATTCCGCTTTAGAGGGAAACGTGCTTCCTCCAGAACCATTTGGTTTCTAAAGCAGTTTAGCGGTTTATCCGAAGCCTCGACAGTGTAGGTCAGTGAGAGTTCGCTGTGAATGGTTGATTGAGGCTCATCGTGCAGGGCGTTAACGTTCTGCCTGGAGAGGGCATCGGCAACTAAGTTTTCTTTGCCTGGTTTATAAAAAACATTGGCATTATGTTGGTCAATGTATGCCTTCCATCTTTTAATTTTGGAATTGGTATACTTATCTGCTACTGCGAACGTGAGAGGCTGGTGGTCAGTGAAAATTTTAATTTCCCTGTACAGGAAGTTCTGTAATTTGCCCAAAGCCCACACAATAGCCAGCAATTCCCTATCATTGGTGGCATAATTTAGCTCGGCCTGTTTCAGGGTGCGAGATATCATCGTAATCAGTCTACCCTCTTGGGATAGTACCGTGCCAATGCCGCTAGCTGATGCATCGGTGGTGAGGTCAAACGTCCGGGTACATGAGTATGACATCTTCTGATGCCAAAATGTTGCGCAGACGTTCAAATGCATTACGTTGAGTCTCGTTAAACTCAACAGGAATTTTTTTTGACATATGCTTGCTCACCGAGCCGTTTTCCCCTTTCAGTATATCCGTTATCGGACGCGCTATAGCGGCAAAGTCTTTGATGAAGACCCTATAGTAACTTGCTAACCCTAGGAAAGCTCTAACGCTGTGAATGTTTTTCGGCTCAGCGTATTCCTGCATGGCTTTAACTTTTTGTGGATCGGATTTTGTTCCGTCCTTGCTTACAATGAAGCCGAGGTATTCCACGCTTTGCTTAAAGAACCTAGTTTTCTCCTGGCTAACTCTCATGTTAGCATCGATTAGGAACTGAAGCACAGTATCGATGTGGCGGACGTGGTCCGTTTCGTTTTTTGAGAAGACTATGACGTCATCTACATAAACGTAACGTGTTTTGCCAATTTGTTCCCACAGAACATCGTCTAATTCACGTTGGAAAATGCTGCTCGCATTCTTTAAACCGAACGGCAGACGGCAGAATTCGTATTTGCCGCAGAGAACGATGTTTTTTCAAGGTCATGTTCCGCAAGGTAAATTTGGTGGTACCCTGACTTCAGGTCGAGGGTAGTAAAAAATGTTGCATCGCCAAGGTTCGCTAGAATCATGGGAATGCTGGGCATTGGGTAACAGTCTGGGATGGTTCGTTCGTTCAGTTTCCTGAAATCGATGACCAAACCTGAAATCGCCCAATGCACACGATGCCAGGAATACGGTCACACAGCCAAATACTGCCGTCGTCATCCCAATTGTGCACGATGTGGTGAAGATCATCTCACCAAGCTATGCGCACGTTCCCAAGATGAACAGCCTATAAAGGATGCCATTGGTACCAGGAGTATCTTAGACGATCAATGGGCTCTGCAATGAAGCAACAGTCTTCCACGTTGCCGTCCAGACAGATCAGCAGGGATAAAAATCAAGCAAAGCAGATAGAACCACACGAAAACAGCAGCAGCAACAACCAACTCGACAGCAACAAACACAAAAAATTTCTAACAATTCTAGCGTCAATAATGGAGGCAAGTCCTATGCCTCAATAGCAAGAAACGGCAACCAACCTGCCCAGCGCCGTCTACATGATCTTCAAGCAACTACCAAAAGAAATTATTATGCAGCAGCAGCATCCAGTTGACGTTCAGTCACTATTGGAACAACAGCATCAGCCATTTTTGAAATGGCAACAACAGCTGCAAATACAGCAGCAGCAGCAATTCCTCTTATGGATTCAGGAGCAGCAACGGGAACAACAACAACAAAACAAGCAAAACAGAGAAAATGGTTCATGAAATGGCCAACATGATAAAACAATGGACTGGGGATACATCGACTCGCCAGCTCTATAAAAACGCCTCAGCCTCACAATGAATTCACTCAAGATCCTTATCTGAAATGTCAATGGCATTGCAGGAAAAGCCAGAGAAGTTGAGCTCTTCGCGCACAACAACAACGTCGATATTCTACTCTTAAATGAGATCAGACTAAACCGAGGGGAAACAGTCAATATATACGGGTATACCTTCTATCCAGCTTACAAGCCAGCAAGTCACAATCACGGCGGCGGAGGAGCGGCAGTATTCGTGAGGAGTTCTCTCCGCCATTTTCCACAAAGGGTCATTGAAACGCGAACCATACAAATGTCTTCAATAAAAGTTGCCACAGGTTTGGGAGACATGGTGATAGTGCCATATACTGTCCACCAAGGAATAGAATTGAAGAGCGGCACTTCGCTGACATACTCGCTTCTTGCGGCCAAAGGTATCTGATTGGTGGAGACTGGAATGCGCGACATTGGCTGTGGGGAGATACCTACAATTCACCCAGGGGCCGGGAACTAGCCGAAGCCATTACAGCCAGAGGAGCTAAAATTCTTGCAACAGGATCACCAACTAGATATCCATATGTGTCCAGACACACACCTACTTGCATTGATTTCGCATTATACCATGGTATAATGAATGCTCCATTCAATTAAATTCGACTCTGGACTCTGGAAAAGACATTGAGAACGCGGTAGATTTTCCAACAGAAAATATACATAGAACTGCTACTGCCACAACCCCACCCAATCCTGAGTCCCCATTAGTAATGGCTTTGTTCTCACGAGGGAAGCTAAAGATCTAATTAGAACAAAGAGGCGCCTCCGAAGAAGGGCAATTCGATCTCAAGATCCTTGGGACCGATTTTTTGTGGAATCGAACAGCAAAACAGCTACGTGTCCTCTTAAGGGAACTCAGAAGTGATTTCTTTGAGAAAAACTGGCTTCCATGGACTACACCGTCGATGCGAACTACTCTCTATGGAAATGCACAAAATCGCTTAAACGACAACCCTTTAGACAGGTTCCTGTCCGGTGTCCTGGTGGCGAACTTGCTAAAAACGAAAGGGAACAGGCTAATGCTTTCGGATACCATCTAGAGGCTCGTTTCGCTCCTTACGACTTTGCTACGATTGAGCAGACTAAAGAGACCCATCAGAATCTCCAGACCCCACTGCAGATGTCCCTGCCTATTGATCCTATAAGGATTGAAGAAATAACTGAAGCGATCCAGTTATTGCCGAAATATAAGACTCCGGGTATCGATAGGATTTGTAAAGCTACCTTGAAAGCCCTGCCTACAAGAGCGCTCCTCTATATTGTATTAATTTTTAATGCTATTATCAGGCTCCAAGTGTTCCCAAAGCAATGGAAATTAGCAGCGATTCTGATGATTCACAAGCCAGGAAAACCAGAAGTTGATCCTGAGTCGTATCGGCCAATATGACTCTTACCCTCCCTGTCTAAATTATGGGAGAGGACTATTGCCAATCGGATTACTGCCATAATAAGCCAATGCGATATATTCCCGGATCACCAATTCGGCTTTCGAGAGGGAGACGGCACTGTGGAACAGGTCCATAGATTGGTAAAACACATCATGTAGGCTTTTGACGACCTAGAGTTCTCCAACGCTGTCTTCATTGACATGCAACATGCGTTCGTCAAGGTGTGGCACGATGGATTACTATGCAAAATAAAAAACCTTTTACCTGCACCGTACTATGGTCTTTTAAGGTCATATCTGGAAGGACGAGAGTTCAAGGTCAAGGTAAGGGACACATACTCGTCCACTTATACTATGCGAGCAGGAGTGCCGCAGGGCAGTGCTCTTGGTCCGCTGCTCTTTTCCCTGTATACTTCAGATATACCCAGCCCCACCTCTCAACACATGGAAGCTCCCTCTAAGGCTATTATTGCGACATATGCTGATGACATCGCAGTCATTTATAATTCCAAAAGTCGCGTAGAAGCAAGTAATGGACTACAGGGATATCTTGATAATCTCGCAGCTTGGTGCAAACGATGGAATTTGAAGGTTAACCTGTGACGCAAACTTCAGCATCATTCTTCGTTCGGATGCGGGCTGTCGCTTCGTTGGTAATCACGACACCGTCGTCTACGGGCATTATCGCCCTCAGGTGGCTGGGTTGCGTGCGGCAATGGGCCGTGTTTCCCGCGTGGAGTGAACGCGCACGGGTTCTCGCCGGGATCGTTCGCAAAAGGTGTTGTGCGTGGTCTCTGTGCATTCAGTGACCGCGAAGGTGTCTTCTACGCACTCAGCCAATGTGTCTTCGTCGAGCTGTAGTATGGTTTGGTTGTGGGATACTGGTTAGACGGTGACCTTTTTCCACCTGAATTTTACTTCTGGATAAGCTATTAGTATATAAATGATGTTTTCGGACTGGAGGACTCTGATTCTAGAAGCTTCAATTACGCTAACTATTGGGATATCTTGTTCGACAAGTGAATTCAGATCGGCATGATCAAGGATCGTGGGGTTTTCTATATTAGATTTAGCCAACGTGAGGATTCAATTTTGAATTTCTGTATTTAACATTCTATTTCTTGCCAAGAGTGCTTCGAACAGATGTGGGGTGTCAACCAACTCGATTTTTCTTAATCTTGTTGATGGTGTCAGTCAGTCTGTTTATCTGTTTTTGCGTTTCGGAATTTATAGTTATTTGCCTAGAATTTGACTCCACTAGTTGGAGCTTCTGTGATCTTGATCTTCAGGAAATCTGCGGCATCAGGTGTGCCTGCAACCACCTTCAAGGCAGTCCCTAAAAAGTCTAAGCTTCTCGCAAATCTGTGGTGCACTTTGAGTACGGACAACAGGGTTCTTAGATGATCTGTATCAACATCTTATAACTTACGCATATGTGACTGGGGAAAGGAATCGGACAACTTCTCTGTCTCATCTATCATGCTAATAAATTCTGAAAGATTGCTTGAGTGCCTCAAGCAGTCTCTTTGTTCAAACACCAATACCTCACCGTCCAAAACAGGGATGTAATTGGCATGCGATAAGTCGGTGACCCGAGCATTAGCTGCTGCTAAGGTAATAAGCATCGTGAAGGCGAACCTGAAATTTAAACATTGTGTAAAAGGGGGTGCTTAAACTGATCTTACTAGATATTGTAAAGGGGGAACCTATTTGAGGTTGTCCTTGTGGACCACCCTCCCTTTAATTAGAACAGACGTTCCTAGGTCTGCTTCCTAACCTCCTATTGTTTTTCTGAAAGACTTTTTCACCTACCTCAAAAATACGGTTTTGTCTGGCAGCATTACATCTTTTGATGTTGTCTTGTTGGGCTTTCGCCAACCTTTCTTTGATGCCAGAGCGACGCTCATTAGACCCTGCGTGAACAATGTCAATTGGTTTTTTATGAGTGTAGGGTTTTGTTGTACTCTACTGTCGCCTTCAGGATTAATTCTATCGTGTCGCTGATTTTTTTGTCTAACTTTAGATATCTGGCGATTTCGGCCAAGGTGCTATGGAACCGTTCCACTTGACCATTCGACGAGCTATGAAGCGGGGGCGCATTCACAACGTCAATGCCGTAGCTGTTTCTGAGCATAGAGGTGATGGTTTCAGAGTTAAGCGCGGCCTCATTGTCCCAAAATATTGTTTTGATTTTAGGAAAGATGTTTACAAGCTGCAGCAAAGGCCCTGTAATGTCAACAATTGTTCTGGACAGTATTGGTTGTACAACCGCGAATTTTGAGAACTTGTCAACACATGTTAGGAATTGCTTCCGATCGGTTGAGAAGTTGTCTATGTGAAACATTTCGCCGGTGTAGTCTGGGATAGGGGTTTCCACGAGCTCCTGTTTTTTAGGGTGCCTGTCATATTTGTCTTTGGTGCAGACTTTGCGGTTTGCAACGACTTCCTTGGCTAAGCTGCTCATCTTGGGAATATAGTAGTCGCGAAGGACCTGTTTGATATTTTTCTGCGCCGCTCTGTGCGCACGATTGTGCTCAACTGTGACAATTTCCACCTGCTCACTTTTATCGGTTATGTCATGTACAAAGTTCTTGCAGTGACGAAATTGGGTGGCCGGAAAGTGGGCAATTAAGTCGTGCTGGAAACTTGCTAAAGTGGGCAGGTCGCAGTGTATAGCGTTTACGACACCCGTGTTTATCACTTCTTTAAGTGTTTTTAAGATGCTGCTCTTGTCAGTGAAATTGATCAAGTGGCGCGTCTTGCTACGAAACAGCAGTAGATTCCGCTTTAGAGGGAAACGTGCTTCCTCCAGAACCATTTGGTTTCTGAAGCAGTTTAGCGGTTTATCCGAAGCCTCGACAGTGTAGGTCAGTGAGAGTTCGCTGTGAATGGTTGATTGAGGCTCATCGTGCAGGGCGTTAACGTTCTGCCTGGAGAGGGCATCGGCAACTAAGTTTTCTTTGCCTGGCTTATAAAAAACATTGGCATTATGTTGGTCAATGTATGCCTTCCATCTTTTAATTTTGGAATTGGTATACTTATCTGCTACTGCGAACGTGAGAGGCTGGTAGTCAGTGAAAATGTTAATTTCCCTGGACCGTACAGGAAGTTCTGTAATTTGCCCAAAGCCCACACAATAGCCAGCAATTCCCTATCATTGGTGGCATAATTTAGCTCGGCCTGTTTCAGGGTGCGAGATATCATCGTAATCAGTCTACCCTCTTGGGATAGTACTGTCCCAATGCCGCTAGCTGATGCATCGGTGTTGAGGACAAACGTCCGGGTACATGAGTATGACATCTTCTGATGCCAAAATGTTGCGCAGACGTTCAAATGCATTACGTTGAGTCTCGTTAAACTCAACAGGAATTTTTTTTGACATATGCTTGCTCACCGAGCCGTTTTCCCCTTTCAGTATATCCGTTATCGGACGCGCTATAGCGGCAAAGTCTTTGATGAAGACCCTATAGTAATTTGCTTACCCTAGGAAAGCTCTAACGCTGTGAATGTTTTTCGGCTCAGCGTATTCCTGCATGGCTTTAACTTTTTGTGGATCGGATTTTGTTCCGTCCTTGCTTACAATGAAGCCGAGGTATTCCACGCTTTGCTTAAAGAATCTAGTTTTCTCCTGGCTAACTCTCATGTTAGCATCGATTAGGAACTGAAGCACAGTATCGATGTGGCGGACGTGGTCCGTTTCGTTTTTTGAGAAGACTATGACGTCATCTACATAAACGTAACATGTTTTGCCAATTTGTTCCCTCAGAAAATCGTCTAATGCACGTTGGAAAATGCTGCTCGCATTCTTTAAACCGAACGGCAGACGGCAGAATTCGTATTTGCCGCAGAGAACGATGTTTTTTCAAGGTCATGTTCCGCAAGGTAAATTTGGTGGTACCCTGACTTCAGGTCGAGGGTAGTAAAAAATGTTGCATCGCCAAGGTTCGCTAGAATCATGGGAATGCTGGGCATTGGGTAACAGTCTGGGATGGTTCGTTCGTTCAGTTTCCTGAAATCGATGACCAAACCTGAAATCGCCCAATGCACACGATGCCAGGAATACGGTCACACAGCCAAATACTGCCGTCGTCATCCCAATTGTGCACGATGTGGTGAAGATCATCTCACAAAGCTATGCAGGGATAAAAATCAAGCAAAGCAGATAGAACCACAACGAAAACAGCAGCAGCAACAACCAACTCGACAGCAACAAACACAAAAAATTTCTAACAATTCTAGCGTCAATAATGGAGGCAAGTCCTATGCCTCAATAGCAAGAAACGGCAACCAACCTGCCCAGCGCCGTCGACATGATCTTCAAGCAACTACCAAAAGAAATTATTATGCAGCAGCAGCATCCAGTTGACGTTCAGTCACTATTGGAACAACAGCATCAGCCATTTTTGAAATGGCAACAACAGCTGCAAATACAGCAGCAGCAGCAATTCCTCTTATGGATTCAGGAGCAGCAACGGGAACAACAACAACAAAACAAGCAAAACAGAGAAAATGGTTCATGAAATGGCCAACATGATAAAGCAATGGACTGGGGATACATCGACTCGCCAGCTCTTTAAAAACGCCTTAGCCTCACAATGAATTCACTCAAGATCCTTATCTGGAATGTCAATGGTATTGCAGGAAAAGCCAGAGAAGTTGAGCTCTTCGCGCACAACAACAACGTCGATATTCTACTCTTAAATGAGATCAGACTAAACCGAGGGGAAACAGTCAATATATACGGGTATACCTTCTATCCAGCTTACAAGCCAGCAAGTCACAATCACGGCGGCGGAGGAGCGGCAGTATTCGTGAGGAGTTCTCTCCGCCATTTTCCACAAAGGGTCATTGAAACGCGAACCATACAAATGTCTTCAATAAAAGTTGCCACAGGTTTGGGAGACATGGTGATAGTGCCATATACTGTCCACCAGGGAATAGAATTGAAGAGCGGCACTTCGCTGACATACTCGCTTCTTGCGGCCAAAGGTATCTGATTGGTGGAGACTGGAATGCGCGACATTGGCTGTGGGGAGATATCTACAATTCACCCAGGGGCCGGGAACTAGCCGAAGCCATTACAGCAAGAGGAGCTAAAATTCTTGCAACAGGATCACCAACGAAAGGGAACAGGCTAATGCTTTCGGATACCATCTAGAGGCTCGTTTCGCTCCTTACGACTTTGCTACGATTGAGCAGACTAAAGAGACCCATCAGAATCTCCAGACCCCACTGCAGATGTCCCTGCCTATTGATCCTATAAGGATTGAAGAAATAACTGAAGCGATCCAGTTATTGCCGAAATATAAGACTCCGGGTATCGATAGGATTTGTAATGCTACGTTGAAAGCCCTGCCTACAAGAGCGCTCCTCTATATTGTATTAATTTTTAATGCTATTATCAGGCTCCAAGTGTTCCCAAAGCAATGGAAATAAGCAGCGATTCTGAGGATTCACAAGCCAGGAAAACCAGGAGTTGATCCTGAGTCGTATCGGCCAATATGACTCTTACCCTCCCTGTCTAAATTATGGGAGAGGACTATTGCCAATCGGATTACTGCCATAATAAGCCAATGCGATATATTCCCGGATCACCAATTCGGCTTTCGAGAGGGACACGGCACTGTGGAACAGGTCCATAGATTGGTAAAACACATCATGTAGGCTTTTGACGACCTAGAGTTCTCCAACGCTGTCTTCATTGACATGCAACAAGCGTTCGACAAGGTGTGGCACGATGGATTACTATGCAAAATAAAAAACCTTTTACCTGCACCGTACTATGGTCTTTTAAGGTCATATCTGGAAGGACGAGAGTTCAAGGTCAAGGTAAGGGACACATACTCGTCCACTTATACTATGCGAGCAGGAGTGCCGCAGGGCAGTGCTCTTGGTCCGCTGCTCTTTTCCCTGTATACTTCAGATATACCCAGCCCCACCTCTCAACACATGGAAGCTCCCTCTAAGGCTATTATTGCGACATTGCTGATGACATCGCAGTCATTTATAATTCCAAAAGTCGCGTAGAAGCAAGTAATGGACTACAGGGATATCTTGATAATCTCGCAGCTTGGTGCAAACGATGGAATTTGAAGGTTAACCTGTGACGCAAACTTCAGCGTCATTCTTCGTTCGGATGCGGGCTGTCGCTTCGTTGGTAATCACGACACCGTCGTCTACGGGCATTATCGCCCTCAGGTGGCTGGGTTGCGTGCGGCAATGGGCCGTGTTTCCCGCGTGGAGTGAACGCGCACGGGTTCTCGCCGGGATCGTTCGCAAAAGGTGTTGTGCGTGGTCTCTGTGCATTCAGTGACCGCGAAGGTGTCTTCTACGCACTCAGCCAATGTGTCTTCGTCGAGCTGTAGTATGGTTTGGTTGTGGGATACTGGGTAGACGGTGACCTTTTTCCACCTGAATTTTACTTCTGGATAAGATATTAGTATATGATTGATGTTTTCGGACTGGAGGACTATTGGGATATCTTGTTCGACAAGTGAATTCAGATCGGCATGATCAAGGATCGTGGGGTTTTCTATATTAGATTTAGCCAACGTAATGGTGAGGATTCAATTTTGAATTTCTGTATTTAACATTCTATTTCTTGCCAAGAGTGCTTCGAACAGATGTGGGGTGTCAACCAACTCGTTTTTTCTTAATCTTGTTGATGGTGTCAGTCAGTCTGTTTATCTGTTTTTGCGTTTCGGAATTTATAGTTATTTGCCTAGAATTTGACTCCACTAGTTGGAGCCTCTGTGATCTTGATCTTCAGGAAATCTGCGGCATCAGGTGTGCCTGCAACCACCTTCAAGGCAGTCCCTAAAAAGTCTAAGCTTCTCGCAAATCTGTGGTGCACTTTGAGTACGGACAACAGGGTTCTTAGATGATCTGTATCAACATCTTATAACTTACGCATATGTGACTGGGGAAAGGAATCGGACAACTTCTCTGTCTCATCTATCATGCTAATAAATTCTGAAAGATTGCTTGAGTGCCTCAAGCAGTCACTTTGTTCAAACACCAATACCTCACCGTCCAAAACAGGGATGTAATTGGCATGCGATAAGTCGGTGACCCGAGCATTAGCTGCTGCTAAGGTAATAAGCATCGTGAAGGCGAACCTGAAATTTAAACATTGTGTAAAAGGGGGTGCTTAAACTGATCTTACTAGATATTGTAAAGGGGGAACCCATTTGAGGTTGTCCTTGTGAACCACCCTCCCTTTAATTAGAACAGACGTTCCTAGGTCTGCTTCCTAACCTCCTATTGTTTTTCTGAAAGACTTTTTCACCTACCTCAAAAATACGGTTTTGTCTGGCAGCATTACATCTTTTGATGTTGTCTTGTTGGGCTTTCGCCAACCTTTCTTTGATGCCAGAGCGACGCTCATTAGACCCTGCGTGAACAATGTCAATTGGTTTTTTATGAGTGTAGGGTTTTGTTGTACTCTACTGTCGCCTTCAGGATTAATTCTATCGTGTCGCTGATTTTTTTGTCTAACTTTAGACATCTGGCGATTTCGGCCAAGGTGCTATGGAACCGTTCCACTTGACCATTCGACGAGCTATGAAGCGGGGGCGCATTCACAACGTCAATGCCGTAGCTGTTTCTGAGCATAGAGGTGATGGTTTCAGAGTTAAACGCGACCTCATTGTCCCAAAATATTGTTTTGATTTGTAATGTCAACTATTGTTCTGGACAGTATTGGTTGTACAACCGCGAATTTTGAGAACTTGTCAACACATGTTAGGAATTGCTTCCGATCGGTTGAGAAGTTGTCTATGTGCAACATTTCACCGGTGTAGTCTGGGATAGGGGTTTCCACGAGCTCCTGTTTTTTAGGGTGCCTGTCATATTTGTCTTTGGTGCAGACTTTGCAGTTTGCAACGACTTCCTTGGCTAAGCTGCTCATCTTGGGAAAATAGTAGTCGCGAAGGACCTGTTTGATATTTTCCTGCGCCGCTCTGTGCGCACGATTGTGCTCAACTGTGACAATTTCCACCTGCTCACTTTTATCGGTTATGTCATGTACAAAGTTCTTGCAGTGACGAAATTGGGTGGCCGGAAAGTGGGCAATTAAGTCGTGCTGGAAACTTGCTAAAGTGGGCAGGTCGCAGTGTATAGCGTTTAAGAGTTTTTTAAGTGTTTTTAAGATGCTGCTGTTGTCAGTGAAATTGATCAAGTGGCGCGTCTTGCTACGAAACAGCAGTAGATTCCGCTTTAGAGGGAAACGTGCTTCCTCCAGAACCATTCGGTTTCTGAAGCAGTTTAGCGGTTTATCCGAAGCCTCGACCGTGTAGGTCAGTGAGAGTTCGCTGTGAATGGTTGATTGAGGCTCATCGTGCAGGGCGTTAACGTTCTGCCTGGCGAGGGCATCGGCAACTAAGTTTTCTTTGCCTGGTTTATAAAAAACTTTGGCATTATGTTGGTCAATGTATGCCTTCCATCTTTTAATTTTGGAATTGGTATACTTATCTGCTACTGCGAACGTGAGAGGCTGGTGGTCAGTGATAATGTTAATTTCCCTACAGGAAGTTCTGTAATTTGCCCAAAGCCCACACAATAGCCAGCAATTCCCTTTCATTGGTGGCATAATTTAGTTCGGCCTGTTTCAGGGTGCGAGATATCATCGTAATCAGTCTACCCTCTTGGGATAGTACCGCGCCAATGCCGCTAGCTGATGCATCGGTGGTGAGGTCAAACGTCCGGGTACATGAGTATGACATCTTCTGATGCCAAAATGTTGCGCAGACGTTCAAATGCATTACGTTGAGTCTCGTTAAACTCAACAGGAATTTTTTTTGACATATGCTTGCTCACCGAGCCGTTTTCCCCTTTCAGTATATCCGTTATCGGACGGGCTATAGCGGCAAAGCTCTAACGCTGTGAATGTTTTTCGGCTCAGCGTATTCCTGCATGGCTTTAACTTTTTGTGGATCGGATTTTGTTCCGTCCTTGCTTACAATGAAGTCGAGGTATTCCACGCTTTGCTTAAAGAACCTAGTTTTCTCCTGGCTAACTCTCATGTTAGCATCGGTTGGGAACTGAAGCACAGTATCGATGTGGCGGACGTGGTGCGTTTCGTTTTTTGAGAAGACTATGACGTCATCTACATAAACGTAACGTGTTTTGCCAATTTGTTCCCACAGAACATCGTCTAATGCACGTTGGAAAATGCTGCTCGCATTCTTTAAACCGAACGGCAGACGGCAGAATTCGTATTTGCCGCAGAGAACGATGTTTTTTCAAGGTCATGTTCCGCAAGGTAAATTTGGTGGTACCCAGACTTCAGGTCGAGGGTAGTAAAAAATTTTGCATCGCCAAGGTTCGCTAGAATCATGGGAATGCTGGGCATTGGGTAACGGTCTGGGATGGTTGGTTCGTTCAGTTTCCTGAAATCGATGACCAAACCTGAAATCGCCCAATGCACACGATGCCAGAAATACGGTCACACAGCCAAATACTGCCGTCGTCATCCCAATTGTGCACGATGTGGTGAAGATCATCTCACCAAGCTATGCGCACGTTCCCAAGATGAACAGCCTACCTGTATCCACTGTAGTGGGAATCATATGGCAAGCTATAAAGGATGCCATTGGTACCAGGAGTATCTTAGACGATCAATGGGCTCTGCAATGAAGCAACAGTCTTCCACGTTGCCGTCCAGACAGATCAGCAGGGATAAAAATCAAGCAAAGCAGATAGAACCACAACGAAAACAGCAGCAGCAACAACCAACTGGACAGCAACAAACACAAAAAATTTCTAACAATTCTAGCGTCAATAATGGAGGCAAGTCCTATGCCTCAATAGCAAGAAACGGCAACCAACCTGCCCACGCCGTCTACATGATCTTCAAGCAACTACCAAAAGAAATTATTATGCAGCAGCAGCATCCAGTTGACGTTCAGTCACTATTGGAACAACAGCATCAGCCATTTTTGAAATGGCAACAACAGCTGCAAATACAGCAGCAGCAGCAATTCCTCTTATGGATTCAGGAGCAGCAGCGGGAACAACAACAACAAAACAAGCAAAACAGAGAAAATGGTTCGTGAAATGGCCAACATGATAAAGCAATGGACTGGGGATACATCGACTCGCCAGCTCTATAAAAACGCCTCAGCCTCACAATGAATTCACTCAAGATCCTTATCTGGAATGTCAATGGCATTGCAGGAAAAGCCAGAGAAGTTGAGCTCTTCGCGCACAACAACAACGTCGATATTCTACTCTTAAATGAGATCAGACTAAACCGAGGGGAAACAGTCAATATATACGGGTATACCTTCTATCCAGCTTACAAGCCAGCAAGTCACAATCACGGCGGCGGAGGAGCGGCGGTATTCGTGAGGAGTTCTCTCCGCCATTTTCCACAAAGGGTCATTGAAACGCGAACCATACAAATGTCTTCAATAAAAGTTGCCACAGGTTTGGGAGACATGGTATATAGTGCCATATACTGTCCACCAAGGAATAGAATTGAAGAGAGGCACTTCGCTGACATACACGCTTCTTGCGGCCAAAGGTATCTGATTGGTGGAGACTGGAATGCGCGACATTGGCCGGGAACTAGCCGAAGCCATTACAACCAGAGGAGCTAAAATTCTTGCAACAGGATCACCAACTAGATATCCATATGTGTCCAGACACACACCTACTTGCATTGATTTCGCATTATACCATGGTATACTGGATTCTCAAGCAAATATCTGCCAAAGCTGGGACTTGGACTCTGACCATATAGCCCTTGTTGTAAATTTCCAAACAGATGGTTCCAATGTCACCAACCGTACTGACATCATGGCTTTCAGACAACATCTTGAATGCTCCATTCAATTAAATTCGACTCTGGAGAAGACATTGAGAACGCGGTAGCTTTTCCAACAGAAAATATACATAGAACTGCTACTGCCACAACCCCACCCAATCCTGAGTCCCCATTAGTAATGGCTTTGTTCTCACGAGGGAAGCTAAAGATCTAATTAGAACAAAGAGGCGCCTCCGAAGAAGGGCAATTCGATCTCAAGATCCTTGGGATCGATTTTTTGTGGAATCGAACAGCAAAACAGCTACGTGTCCTCTTAAGGGAACTCAGAAGTGATTTCTTTGAGAAAAACTGGCTTCCATGGACTACACCGTCGATGCGAACTACTCTCTATGGAAATGCACAAAATCGCTTAAACGACAACCCTTTAGCCAGGTTCCTGTCCGGTGTCCTGGTGGCGAACTTGCTAAAAACGAAAGGGAACAGGCTAATGCTTTCGGATACCATCTAGAGGCTCGTTTCGCTCCTTACGACTTTGCTACGATTGAGCAGACTAAAGAGACCCATCAGAATCTCCAGACCCCACTGCAGATGTCCCTGCCTATTGATCCTATAAGGATTGAAGAAATAACTGAAGCGATCCAGTTATTGCCGAAATATAAGACTCCGGGTATCGATAGGATTTGTAATGCTACGTTGAAAGCCCTGCCTACAAGAGCGCTCCTCTATATTGTATTAATTTTTAATGCTATTATCAGGCTCCAAGTGTTCCCAAAGCAATGGAAATTAGCAGCGATTCTGATGATTCACAAGCCAGGAAAACCAGAAGTTGATCCTGAGTCGTATCGGCCAATATGCCTCTTACCCTCCCTGTCTAAATTATGGGAGAGGACTATTGCCAATCGGATTACTGCCATAATAAGCCAATGCGATATATTGCCGGATCACCAATTTGAGTTTCCTTAGGGACACTTCACTGTGGAACAGGTCCATAGATTGGTAAAACACATCATGTAGGCTTTTGACGACCTAGAGTTCTCCAACGCTGTCTTCATTGACATGCAACAAGCGCTCGACAAGGTGTGGCACGATGGATTACTGTGCAAAATGAAAAACCTTTTACCTGCACCGTACTATGGTCTTTTAAGGTCATATCTGGAAGGACGAAGGTTCAACGTCAAGGTAAGGTAAGGAGCAGGAGTGCCGCAGGGCAGTGTTCTTGGTCCGCTGCTCTTTTCCCTGTATACTTCAGATATACCCAGCCCTACCTCTCAACACATGGAAGCTCCCTCTAAGGCTATTATTGCGACATATGCTGATGACATCGCAGTCATTTATAATTCCAAAAGTCGCGTAGAAGCAAGTAATGGACTACAGGGATATCTTGATAATCTCGCAGCTTGGTGCAAACGATGGAATTTGAAGATTAACCCGCTCAAAACAATAAACCCATATTTCACTCTCAAAAGGCTGATGCATACCCCATCAATCCAGCTAGAGGGAGTTACCCTGGAGCAGCCGTCACAAGCCAAGTATCTCGGCATCACCTTGGGCAAACGACTTACCTTTGGACCACACCTCAAAGCTACGGTAAAAAAATGTCGTCCCAGATTGCAACAACTGCGGTGGCTCAACAATAAAAGAAGCCGCTTAGATGCAAAAGAGCTGTATACGTGCACTGTATTTTGCCAATATGGCTTTATGGAGTGCAGATTTGGAGGATTGCAGCCAAATCCAATCAGATAACGAACTGTCCCTGGTACGCGGTTCGACGCTCCATAAAGACCTCAAACTCCATACAGTCGAGGAACAGATTGGAAGGCACACAAGCAGATACAGCGGAAGATTGCTGAGACACCACTTCCTGCTCGCAAGAGGACTACTCCCTGCCCGACCTTTAAGGCGACTTAAACGGCAAGGTTTTGCCAACGCGATTGGACGACAGTAAGACTACCTGCATCTAAAATCTTCATACAGCGGTATGGGGTTCGGTTTTTAATTACATTTGCCATCCATGTGTTGTTAAGGTACTAAATTATGAATGTACAGGTTCTACACTTAATAGAAA
>NW_026997648.1:0-11063 GCF_035044405.1 Drosophila montana
TTTGTTTGTTTATTGTATTATATAGTATAATAGTATAGTATAAAATAGCATACATTTTTATTACAACACAGTTGGCTTAGGTGATATTACGCCAAGCCTGTTTGGGTCCTCAGGCTTTATCGTGGACAGACGTCAAAGGCGGCTTTTTGAGTAAGGCTGCATCGTCACGTAGGTAGTCGGGGGACTCTGGGGCGTCTCCTATGTCGTGGTTGGAGGAGGTCCTTGAACGATCTTCTCTTGAGCCTCCTGACTACACACCTCCCAGCGAGGTCTCTTGCTACCCGGCTGCAGTGTCGCTGCAAGCGTTCGCTGTACCGGTTGGCGAATGCTCCGACTTGGCTGTCTATGGTCTCCATTTTGAGGTCTCTGTGCAAGGTAGAGTTTCTGAAGTACCAGTCAGCACCCGTAATTCGGCGCAAAGCCAAGTTTTGGAGATGCAATGCCCCAAACCTGAATACCGTATCTCCAAGTTGGTGCCACCACGACGTTGTAAACTGCCCGTTTGCAGCGAAGTGGCAATGGGCTGTTGGGGTTTAGTAGCCAGTTGGCCTTGGCCATCTTATAGCGGCACTGCTTAAGAAGGCCGTCGATGTGCGCCCGAAAGCTAAGCCTCTTATCCAGTACAATTCCAAGATACTTGGCGCTTCTGCCAGGGTGGAGGGGGCTACCGTCTATCCAGACTGCTGGAGCCTTGCCACGCCTCAGTGTGTAGTTGACCGCCTGGCATTTGGAGGCATTGAGCTTGATGTTCCACCTGCGTGTCCAGCTCTCAAGCAAGTGAATGTATTCCTGGGCACCGTCAGTGGCTTCGTACTCGCAGTGGGCTGAGTAAAATATTGCCACGTCATCGGCAAATGTAGCCATTAAGTATTTGCCTGGGGTGGTAAACTCGTGTAGTTCATCCGGAGTGGGGATGTCTGCCGTGTACAAGTTGTAGAGAAAGGGGCCCAGTACGCTGCCTTGGGGGACACCCGCCTTCATTTTGCGGGCAGGAGAGATTGCTGCTCTAACTTTGACTTCGAACTTTCGCTCCATTAGATAAGAGCGCAGAAGTAGAAAGAAGGGAGCGGGAAGACTCATCTTGATTTTCTGGAGCAATCCGTCAATCCAGACTCGGTCAAAGGCCTGCTTAACGTCTAGAAAGACTCCATAGCAGTAGTCTTTGTCGTCGTAAGCCTTAAGAATATGGTTAATCACTCTGTGAACCTGTTCGACAGCGCCATGCCCTCCCCTGAATCCAAATTGGTGTTCAGGAAGGATGGCCGTGTGATCCATAAGCCTTGAAAGTCGGGCGACAATCAGTCTTTCCCAGACCTTCGACAAGGAAGGCAGGAGACTGATCGGCCGATATGACTCAGGGTCATATTCCGGCTTGCCCGACTTATGGATCATATGGATCCTCGCTAACTTTCACTGGGCAGGGAAGTGTTGCGTCCTTAAGATGGCGTTCAAGATCAACGTTATAAAAAGGAGCGTGCGCATTGGTAGGGCCTTCAGAGTGGTGTGGCATATTCCATCATGGCCCGGTGCTTTAGCCCTGGGAAGGACTTTGACGGCGTTGATCACCTCCTCCACGCGGATGGGGCCGATAGGTGGTGACATCTGTAGCAGTGTCTCTAACGCTCGGGTTGTTTCATCGAGCTCTTCTGAGGAGGCCAGATTGAAGGGAGTAAACCGTTCCTCCAGGTGGCTGGCGAAGGTATCAGCTTGCTCTTGATCTGTAAGGCAGTATTTACCATTGTGGCGAAGAAGGGGAACGGTTCTCCAGGGTTGGCGCTTCAGGTTTTTAGTTGCTCGCCAGAGCGAGTATCCTGAGTCATGGGTATAGTCCATGCTCTCCAACCTTCTAGAGAAGGATGCGACTTTGTGTCTGCGATGGGCCTCCTTAAGTTGCCGCTCCGCTCTTCGCCACTCCGCCTTGTCCCACTGATGCTGTGTCGTCTGGAACCTGCGTCTGCTCCGCCTTTTGATCCTGAGCAGGTTGTCTATGTCTGCGGGCAGCCCGTTGCCAGCATTGTCCAGCCGCCTGGCAACTGGTGGGGAGGTGGCTTCGGCTGCTGCTGCACGAATCTTTGCGTTAAGCAGCTCGATGGCGTCCTCTACATCTCGTCCAGTGCAGATTTCGGTGTTGAGGTGTATACTTTCACTCATCTGTCTCTGGAAGACACCGAGATCAGTGCGTGCGTTGATCAGCCTCGGTATTGCGCTGACCACCCTGGCCCTGCTCTCCAGGGTAACTATCAGGGCCAGGTGATCGCTGGGGAGATCCCAATCGTCAGCGATTGAGAGGCACTGGTCAGGGATCCCCTGGTAGATGGCGAAGTCTATACAAGACGGCTGCCGTACGGGTATCTTGTGGGAGAACCTGTGGCCAGTACTTTCGCTTGACGGTGCGCTAGGCTGCTAGCTAGTTGAAGGCCGCGCGCATTGCTGTTATTTGCGCCCCACAGCCAGTGATCTGCATTCCAGTCGCCTCCCACCAGATATCTGCTTCCAGCCGAGTTGAGTATGACGTTGAAGTCGTCAGTCGACGTCTGCTCATTTGGTCTGCAATAGACTGCTCCAAAGTCCACGTTACCAGCATCAGTGGAGACTTTCACAGTCGAGTATTGGTAAACACGGTTAGTAATAGTCAATTGCGGAAAGTGAACCAAGTTACTCCGAACGAGGACAGCGCAGCCACCGCTAGCTGAGCGATTTTGAGTCCAGTGTACAGGGTATGCCTCAAAACCAAAGATTTTAGGGAAAGTTGGACCGTTGGTTCTAGTTTCTGACAGCAGAATTATTCCGATTGCGTATTTTTGTACTAGGGCCTCCAGCTCTAGTACTTTACCTGAAATGCCATTGGCATTCCAGATTAGCACCTTCAGTGGTGTGTTCATTTGGATAGTAACGATGTTAGAAGGGTAAGGATTTGCTGTTGCATACCCAAAACCTGCTGTTGCATTTCTGTCATCCTCTCGATAGCTCGGCTCATGTCCTTGATGGCAGAGGAAAGTCCTTCCCCGTTTCCAGATATCTGATGTTGCTGTTGTTGCGCAGTCAGCCTCTCCTGTTGCTGTTCCCTCAGCAATCTATGTAGCCTAGCTTGCGCTGGTCCTTCTCGCTGGCTAGCGCTGGGGACGTTGTTCTCTTTGCTGAATGCAGCTAGTCCTATTCTGGTGGCAGCAGCGTATGAAAGCCCTTCTACTTGTTCAGTGGGTGCTGTACGGGGGAAGACAACAGGTGTAGGCCCATGAACTTTATTGCTGCGGCTTCGGTTAGCTTGAGTCGGTGGGAGATTTTTCATTTTGGCGGGCTTTGGCGCTCCCGCACGCTTTGTATATTCAGTGAACCACTCGCAGCCCTTATAGTTGGCAGGGTGGTTACCACCGCAGTGAACGCAAGTTGCCGGTACTGAGTCGGGCCGTGTGCAATCAGCAGATTGATGATTGAGCCCTCTTTTAACGCATTTGTGTTGTTTTCTACAGTATGTGGCCGTGTGCCCGTACTCCTGGCATCTATGGCATTGCACCACATCCTGGCTTCTTCTAGCAGTCTCAACCTTGACCACCTGTTTGCACAGCTTCCTGATAGTAAGAGCTTCCTTGTTGTTGGTCGCCGGCTGCAAGTTGATGAAGTGGATGTTCATGGGCTCCTTGGTAGCTTTGCTGCTCGGATTGTGCACGTGGAGAACGGTGTGGCCCTGGGTCCGCAGGTCGTCGACGAGTTCTCGGTTGAGTGTGGAGTGGTGGAGGCCTTTGATAACTATGCGATAGGGCTTCTCCTCCTGCAGCTGGTATGAGTAGAACTCAATTTTGTGTTCATCCAGTATCTGTATGATGGCCCTGTATGTGGGCACATCATTGGCTGGGAGTCGCATAGTCCTACCTAGGTTGGATTTGATGGTCAAGTTATCCGCTACTTCGGATAGTAGGAGCCACACGTCGTTGATGTCGCTGACCCGATTTAGTACGATGGGGGGTGGCTTCTTTCCTCCAGTGGGGGCATTGTTGTTGGCCCTTATTTCGGGCACGGAGGAGCTGGTGCTGGTATGGGCTACAGCGTTGGGCTGGCTGTCGCCCCCAACCTGGGGAGTCGCTGAGGCATGCAAGTTCTCTTCTTGCTCGGCCTCAGATTCGTCAGTATCCATGTCTTCGCCGTTATCGGGTGGGGCCAAGAGTGCAAATCTATTGGAAGCATCATTGCCATCTGGGCAGATGTCAGTTTTGTTCAGTTTTCGCCGCGCAGCCGGTGGGGTCCTGCTGTCTGAGACTGCGCTTGTCGTTAGTTTTTTTTGCCTGTGCTTGAATCATTCGAGCCGCAGCTGCGGCGCGCGAATTGGGTTTGATGGCCTCTACTATTTTCACTAGGTAGTAAACGTGTCTAGTTGTGCTAGCACCAGCATGTGGGCTGCTGCCGGGGTCCTCGGATTCCATTAGAGGGTAGGAAGGGGAGACTGAAGTACTTCTTCCAGACATCAGCGCGGAGAATTTGTTAGCAGCTGTTGCTAAGCGGCTGTTAAGCATTGAGGTGCTCGGCGGCGTTGCGGCGTCAGCATTTAGTTGGCCTACCTCATTAGTTCGAGACGGCCCCTTGTTATTTATTGTGAGTGCATTACTGTTGTCAGCACTCACTGGAATTTTTGCTGTATTGGCATTGCCGCTGGTCGGGTGCATGTCAGCACGGCAACGCAGCCGACTTGCTCAATTTGTGACCACCTTATTTTGTGTTTGATTTGGTTTCGATCCACCTAAAACAAATTGCTTTGTCAGCAATTAGTTTTGTTTTAATTTTTTTCGTTTTTGTGAAATTATTGGTGCTTTGCACTCTTTGTGCAGAGTTGCAATAGCCGCTTTGACCGTTTGGGTGCGCACTGGAGTTTTGGTTATTAATTGTTTTCCGCGAGCACGTCCGTTCACCTTAAGCACCGAAAAGTGACTAAAAAGCATTTGCTGTGCTATGCTTGTAGCTTTGTCGCGTCATTGGCTATAGCAATAGCAATAGCAAAAAATTAAATGATGTGCTATGCGTAGCCGTAGCGGTAGCTGAAAACTGATAGCGATGATGAGAGCAGAGCAAATGAAATTGTTTCATTTATTACGGCACTTGTGTGCTTTTGTTTTTTCCTAGAATTCTGTGATCTTTATTTTATTTATTCATACGTAAACAAATTGAAATTATGAAAAACATATTTATATTAGTCCTCGTCTTCAAATAAATTTAAATTGTCGATCGCACTATCTAAGTCTGTCGAATTAAGCCGGACAAGAAGTATATTTTCCAACGTTTCGTCACCTAATCGATTTCGGTTATCCGACAGTTTTAATAAAGAAAACGCCCGCTCTATTGTCACCTACATGTATTAAGAAATTTAGGCACTTGTTTATTATTATTTTGTTTAAGTAGTTAAGCTTACTTGAGTTGGCGGTATAGCAAAACATACTTTGCTTAGGGCATACAACTCTGGATGGCTTGACTTCCTTTCCTTCCAGAAATTTGAAACATTTAAATTGGCTTTCATAAATGACAATTTCAACGATTCAATCTTTGTATGGACATCTGTTGGCTCATTTGGAAATAAGTTGCTAGAACTTAAAAAGTTGTCCAATAGCTCGAAATTATTTTCTTTGAAATGTCCAGTGTCCGTATCCATTGGATTTGTTGAAGCTGTTAATTTGGGAATGGGACTGTGGATTTTGATTTGTTCCCATAATGTCTTTAAAAAATTGATTGCCTTTTCTTTTTGTGAGCCGTCAATTATAGTATGATGGAATCTAGGGTCCAAGTATAAACAAGCGTCAAAAAGCCCACATTTGATAGAAAATTTTTTGGTTTGTGATTCCATACTTTCAAGAAGCGCCTTTCGATTTATATAAATAATTGAATCATTGCTTGACGAGTTTGATTGTAAAATCTGGTTAGTTTCTAGCTTGCAAGTCAGCCACAGAGCAAAAAAATTGCCGTAATTGCAATTGTTCTTCTTGAAACTGGACTATAGTCTTTTGCAATGAAACCATAATAGTACTGTACGAATCTATAAAATTACATACAAAATTATTCGCTTCAAAATTTTCGTCATATGTTTTATTTTCCACACTTTCAATGAGGCTTAATATATATTTTGCTTTATTAAGTTGGTCAATCATGTTGAATGTTGATCCCCATCTAGTTGGATGATCCAATTTAGGTAATTTAAACTTTTTTAATTCAAATAAATCCCGGTAGCCGTTTGAAGTCTTCCGAATGTATTTGGTAATATTTCGGCATTGCAACAAATAGTCTGTTATAATTGTTGTCTTTGTAACATCAAGTGCACAAAGTTGAGCAGTGTATATTACCCACATAAATATTGTCTATTTTCTCAAAGTTATCAATTTATTTCGTGTACTCAATGTTCTTTTGTTCAATAAAGACTTCGTTAACATCGTCATCGCTTTTATACATTTCTGATAACATTTTTGAAGTTTTTATCATATTAGCCCCGTTATCCGATATTATTAATACAATTTGGCTAAGTTTTATTTCGTAATTAGCTAAAACAAATATAATTTCCTTGTATTTCAAGTCTAATACTCGCTGCTACGTGTTTTAGTACAGATTTGCACTTGCTTCCATTTAACTTAAAGTTTTTTCCAGATTTCTCAGAAAACCATTTCATTTGCTCTGCTCTCATCTCGCTATCACTTTTCAACTACCGCTTCGGCTACGCAGAGCACATCATTTAATTTTTTGCTACTGCTATTGCTATAGCCAATGACGCGACAAAGATACAAGCTTAGCACAGCAAATGCTTTTTCATTTTTCGGCCCTGGCTCTGCTACGGCTCTGTTCAAAGAGAGAGCGATAGCGAGAGCAAAACGAAATACTACGGAGTAGCGTAGCATTTTCAAACGCTGCCCGAGTGTCGTTATAGTCATAAACAAAATTATATTCTTAGGAGTAAGCACGTCCGTTCGCTATGACTTTCACTTTTAGAATAGAATGATTTTCATGGTCCTCTAGCATACAACTCATGCTCTTGTCATTCTACATTCTTCTATGACTTTTAGTACTGTTAGTGAACACACAACACTATTCCAAACTGAACGCTATACAACACACTCGGGCCATGCTCGCCAGAGACTATCTTCTTTGTCTCACACCATGCTTTCAGTAGCAACCCTAATGCAAGTAGGACAGTAATGTTGAATAGCAGTACCTTCTGTCAAATTCTCTGTTTCTTACTAACGCTTAATCGATAACATTCACGGCACGGCCTTCCTGACATTTCACACGTCCTCGTGTGTACATTTCGCTTAGATCATGCCATAATCGAAATTCTTGTGTAAAATTTAATAGTCATTACTTAACTTTAAGTATCACTTTCCAAACAGCAGTATCATCGGTAATTGTACGTTTTATTCTTTATCACACGTCTATAGGCTCTTGCTGCCCAGCAACGATAACATGGAGCGGATCCATACAGGTCTTTCAACCTCTGACCCCCGCCACCATATCACCCGCTTCAGCTCGCCATGATCGAGCACTTGTGCACGGCGTGACTTTTGTGGTGCGGTCTTAGCCATCGTGTATGAGCCCAACCGCACTCTCTCTAAGTGCCACAGTGTCTTGGCCAATGTCCTCAACATTGTCACACTCATCGTCTCTCAAATCTATCAACTCCTCCGATGCAGTGTTGCCTGGAAAAGCTCGTAAATGCTCATGCGCATACTTAAGAGTGCGCTTACTCGTCAGTGACTTTAATAAATACCTGTCTCCATCAAGTATTTCAATTATCTCAAAAGATCCCTTAAACTTGGGATCTAATTTAGTTGCTTTCGTTCTTCCCTCTTGAATAGGACATGATCACCAAGCTTATGTTGTACAATCTTTGCTTTATTTTTGTCAAACCTAGCCTTATCATATTTAGCGTCATTTACAATATTATCTTTGGCTTGTGTTCGTATTAAATCTTTATCAATTTTTCTTTCATCTGCTATTGTTATTATTCCTAACGGCCTTGCCTCTTTACCGATTAACAATTCTAACAGACTATATATCGTTACACGATTTGTCGTGCAATTTATTGCCAGCTGTATGTTCCTTAAAGCATCCTGCCAGGATCGCTGACTGCTCTCAACTGCTGTGAGCATGCTCTTCTTGGTGCTCAGGACACGCTCTACTTGGCCGTTTGTTCGACTGGCGCCCTTCGCTATCAGCTGTAAACCTATCTACTGTGAAGAACAAAATTCTCTAAATCTTGTGCTAGCAAAATATGTACCCTGATCAATTATGATGCGTGCCGGCCCCACGAATAGTGCAACAGTTTCTTTGACTGCCTTAATGCAGTTTTCCGTATCAAGGTTCAGCGTATGTTGAAGGTGAACCAATTTTGTGAACGCATTAACTTGAACTATGATATCCTCTTTCAAGTCGTTTTTGCCACTTAAATTTTCGGTTAACTTTTAATATGCACAGTGTGCCAGGGTATGTCATCTTTAGGCTTGCCAGATGGTGGTTTTGTCACTCTACAGGTAATGAAATTTTTTTGTGCTGCCATTTCTTTGAATTTTTCGATATAACACTCCTGCTCTTAACTCGTACGTCGCTGAGATAGCTTCTCGCATTTCATGGTTTCGCAGAATCTCGTTGCTGCTCAGGTAGGTTTATGCGCATTTCAACCGTTTTCGCTGAGGATTTATAAACAGTAGGCAACGGATTGCGCGGAAAAAAATCAGCATGCGACATGCGTTTTCCCTTCCTGTATTCAATACTGAAATTTACTGATTGAAGATATGCCCACCATCGATGTACCCTCTGGGTAAGGTAAATTTTTTTTTTTTTTATACCTTCAATCTGTATGCACAATAAGCTTTTGACCATGTAAATAATGGCGGAAGTGCTGCGTTGTTACTGCGAGGGTCTCAAGCTCGTATTATATATGATATTTTGCTTCAGCCATTGTACATTTGCTGTAATATTCAATAACTATGGGTCTATTTTCTATCTTGTGCATTAAAATAGCACCATATCCAATAGAACTTGCGTCTATGTGTAGTTCAATTGGTTTTAGTGGATCGAAAATTGTCAAAACGGAGTCATTATTCAAAATTGATATGATTTTTTAACGAATTTCCTCATACTCCGGCTTCGAGAAAAAGTTATTATTTTTGGAGGTGAGATTATATAAAGCTTTCATCTGCTCAAAAAAATTTTGGTACGAACTGCCTAAAATACGAGGCTAGGCCTATGAATTGTCGCACCTGTGTTACTGACTGCGGTGACGGCGATTCGGCCAACGCTTGTATCTTGCGTGGATTTAGTCGAATTTGACTCGCTTCAACTAAGTATCCTTAATATTCTATGCTCGATTTCAAGAATGAGCATTATGTAATATTAAATGAGAATCCAGCTCTAGATAAGTTTTCCAAGACCGCTTGTAGCCTTTCAAATGCCTCTTCCTTTGTCTTCGCTACAATAAACACGTCATCTATATAGACGATGGCATGGTAAAAACCACTTGCCATATCTAAACTGGAGAAAGATATTTCCAAACTGAAACTGGCCATGCTCGCCAGAGACTATCTTCTTTGCCTCACACCATACTTTCAGTAGCAACCCTAATGCAAGTAGGACAGTTAAATTCTGTCAAATTCTCTGTTTCTTACTAACACTTAATCGTTAACATTTAAAATAATACTCACAATAATTTGTGGATACACAACATATACATATTTTAAATTGTTTTTGTATGATATAATAATCTGTTACAGCCGCTTCTTACACTGGCCCAAATTAATTAATTAATTAATTAATACCAACCGGTATTAATTTGTAGCTTCGAGTGTTATGTGTGGGAACTTTTTTCATTTATATTTCAACCTAGGGTAAATCGTTGGGAACTCACTGACCATTCCCAGCTATGAGCAGGAGCATAGCTTGCCGGACAGGCTCTAAATTTTCCCCTACCGGGTCAGTGATTTCCCTTTGCTATATCTTCATCCTATTTACCTAACACTCTATATATCTAGTTTAAATTTCTTTACTTTATCAATAACTTCTTTCTTTCTTTTTCCGTATTTATTGTATTTTCTTAAATAACGTTATTTTAAATTTAACATGAGAACACTATTTTCTCTACTAACACCCTTCTTCGTAGCTGTAGGCTCTAATAGCGTTACTGACAAAATTGGCTGTGAAAAGGGGCACAGCTGGCCAGACTGGCAAATAAAACACCTCCATCGGTCGGTGATGCTTTTAGAAATTTGTGTTCTCTAACTAGGCATTTAGCATTTAATTCTTATAATGTATGTATAATGTTTTAAATAATTAATAAATAAATAAACAAGTAAAAGGTTCTAGTCGGGAGCTCCCGACTAGGGGATACCTTGAACCCTCCAACACTAAATGCTACTCGCGCTACGCGCTCGTTTGCTTTAGTAATAATAAAGATAAATTTAAAAAAGAAGTTCCCTTGATGCCTCCTCTACTCAACAGCCACACCAGCCAAAAAAAAATTTCCTCCATTCGGTTCGAACTCGCTACATACTGCACAACTTGCCGCCGCCTCTCCTCAAGAGTTACACCAATAATTGGGACGCACTGAGAAGAAACCCAATTAAAATAGCAGCACAGAAAATAATACAATCGCAATTGCAATGCTGTTGATAGAATTCAAAGCAGACGTGCATGAATGTGTGTGTGGACATGCACACAGAAATTCTAGGAATTTGCACTAGCTGCTGCTAACACGTGCGTATATAACTTTTGTTTCTTAACCGATCTGAATAAAATTTTCGACAGTACAAATTATTATGCCATAAAGTATTTATGTATTCTCAAAAAGTCAATTGCTTATAACTTGTGGATTAAATTGATCGGCAATATAAGTTGGATTATCAACTTGACTTATGGCTATGCGGTGGTAGCGAGGAGGTGGCTATAGGTACAAAATGAAAGATACTTGATATATATATACTATTCTAGAACCTTTTTTTTTCGTGTTAAAATTCATTTATTTACAGCTAATCTTCTGTTACTCTTGGTTAGCAACTTTTATCAGCGTGAGTTTTTGTTAATGATAGCTTAATTTAAATATTTAC
>NW_026997649.1:0-52074 GCF_035044405.1 Drosophila montana
TTCATTTGAGGGGTGCTTCACACTTTTAGGAAAATTCCGTTCCTCCTTGGTGGAAATGGAAGTCAAAAATTCGGTGGGTGACGTTTCGCGCTCAAATTCATTTTCAGAGATCTATAATAAAAATCATTTGATACGTGTTTCACACTTTTCGCAGAATTCAAACTTCTTCGGGGGAATGCGATTTAAAGATTTTTTGGCCGAAGTTTTAAGTTGTGTCCGATTTGCTTCAAACTTATTTTTATAGCTTTACATAAGAACTTAATAAATACATATATCAGCGATTTGGGAAATTCAACCCGCAACAGTGGTAAATTGGTGGAAAACGGTTGTATGAAAGTTTTTTGCTTACCATACGATCGGCCCCAAACTTATTTTTAAAGATCTTTGTTCAAATTCATTTAAGGGGTGTTTCACACTTTTCGAAAAATCCATTCCTCCTTGGTGGAAATGGGGGTCAAAGATTTGGTGGGTGACGTTTCGCTCTCAAATTCGTTTCCAGAGATCTATTAGAAATATCATTTGAGACGTGTTTCATACTTTTCGCAGAATCAAAACTTTTTCGGGTGGACTGCAACTCAAAGATATTTTGTGCGAAGTTTTAAATTGTGTCCGATTTGCTTCAAACTTATTTTTAAAGCTCTACATAAGAATGTAATGAATACTTGTTTGATATGTTGTTTGATTTGGGAAATTCCACTCGCAACAGTGGTAAATTGGCGGAAAACGTTTGTATGAAAATTATGTGTTTACCGTCCGATCAGTTTCAAAATCATATCAAATTTTGTTGAGAACATTGATTTTATAACATACGTGCCACGGGCAAGGCCGGGTTATACCCGCTAGCATAATAAATAAATATATCATTTAGGTAATTTAAGTTTTTAATAAATATAAATATATCAGATTCTTCTCATTATGACTGACTGGACGAAGAAATGTGTGTGCCTTTTGCCACCACAGACACAAAGGGCAGACAATTGAAGAAAAAATCTCTGGCTCGCGACAAACGCCGCGATCTACTTGTGCGCACATCCACACAACACAAACATTTGTATGCTTGTAGATCTCGGGGTTTTTGTGAAGCTATGCAATAAGTGTGAGCGAGGCACACTCTGCACACGCATATACACATATGTATGTATTGGGCTGAAAAGATTTAATACTAACATACATATATTACGAAACAGCATCAGCCGCAGCAACGTTGTGCGCTGAGCGTAATGCGGCTTCATACTGAACGTTCGGCTTTCGAGGCCGGCGTTCGGCTGCCACTCTCAGCAGTCTTACTTTGTCTGGGCACACTAAAATGGTCGCGGACACCCATGGGGCTCAGTCGTTGACGATTTATCGGTATCCGATTATTCCGCTCTTGCCAAGTCTATGCATTGTAGGGTTAGTGATGCTAC
Source organism: Drosophila montana (assembly GCF_035044405.1). Classification (NCBI taxonomy): domain Eukaryota; kingdom Metazoa; phylum Arthropoda; class Insecta; order Diptera; family Drosophilidae; genus Drosophila; species Drosophila montana. Next base: position 1,407 of record NW_026997649.1, read on the forward strand.
TGGCGCTACGCGCCCGTTTGCTTTAGTAATAATAAAGATAAATTAAAAAGAAAAGTTCTCTTGATGCCTCCTCTCCGCAAGAGACACACCAATAATTGGGACGCACTGAGAATAAACGTAATTAAAATAGCAGCCCAGAAAATAATACAATAGCAATTGCAATGCTGTTGATAGAATTCAAAGCAGACGTGCATGAATGTGTGTGTGGACATGCACACACAAATTCTAGAAATTTGTACTAGCTGCTGCTAACACGTGCGCATATAACTTTTGTTTCTTAACCGATCTGAATAAAATTTTCGACAGTACATCTTATTATGCCATAAAGTATTTATGTATTCTCAAAAAGTCAATTGCTTATAACTTGTGGATTGTATGTACAAAAAATTATGGTAATAAGAAGAGCTAACTAGGTAATTTGATCAGCTTGGCATTGGCCAGCAACAGACTAGGTATAATTTGACAGACTGAATGAACTAATTTGAGTACATATGTACATATGAATGAAGATTTGTTGTCCTTTGGAGCGGTCCACACTAGCTCAGTCGCAGTTAAGGCTGCTATCCGGTAGTATCCGCTGGAGCAGGCAGAATTGCCACTTGTATGAATGTATGCACAATTAGCATGCAGTCATAATTTGGATTAGCAGCAGGCAAAATTAATACATTTAAATTTGCTGGTGATCTCAGTTTGCAATATTGGGCTCCATTGGACAATCTAGGTATTTGTAAAAGAATTACTTCAGGACCACAGATGTTTGATTTACGCTTAGTCAAGTTATCACCAGCTAGTCCGATTGGGCGACCGGATGCCGTCGCAACAATGTTGCGATACTTGCAAAAGACGCTGACAGTGCAGTGCCGGCCGGTCAACGGCCAGCGCCTAGAAATATGATCCCGCACATGCGCGCGCTGAGTGGCTGCTAAAGAACGGCACTAGGCGCAGAGTCAGCGATCTGCCCATGCCGCTGCCGGAACGTCGCGGCTTCATTCATGATCAAAACCTTACCAGGCAGTTTCAACAAACGCAACGTTAGCCTCTTATAATACTGTCCTGACCTTCGACGCGATTATCGCCCGGCTAGGTTTCACATACTCTGACAAGACACCAGTGTGTGTAATTCAACAAGAGCTGAGTACATTGAGGCAGGGCGAGATGGCCTTACTCAAATATTACGATGAAATCGAAAAGAAGCTTACGCTTCTTACAAATAAGACCCTCATGTCATACGACACAGCGGCAGCAGCCGTCTTGAATGAAAAATATAGGAGTGAAGCTTTGCAGACATTCGTCTCCGGACTCAAGAAATGACTTAGGGTAGCGGCCAAAAAATTTGCCAACAGCTCTGGCCCTTGCACAAGAGGCAGAGGTGAGCAATGATCGCTATGCGTTCGCGACAAATTATGCCAAATACAATGAGGAAAAAACTCAAAAACCCGGAAACCAACGGCAACAGGGTCGGCGTCAGAATGATCGACAACAAACCACTGATAATTCTAATTATCAAGGCAAAAACCCACACTTTAGTAAAGGCCAAGCCAATAATAGCAATTTACCAAACAATCCGGCCAATAACCAGCCGCAACAAACAGGTAGCTCAAAACAACGTTTTTTTAATCAAAAAATAATAACAACCTAGGCTCTGAACCAATGGACGTAGACACGTCAGCACGCTTTAGACAGCCCACACAGGGTTATAGAGGCAACCAAAACTATGGGGATCAGTCTATGAGGACCCAACAAAATCTTAACCATTTGCCCCAAGCAGACGGTAACGGAGGTTACGAGTCGCAATCGCAACATGAAACAGAGGCAGTCGAAGACGACCTGTCAGGAGCAGAAAGCTGTAATTTTTTAGCGGAAGCTCCCTGCTTCCGTTTATAAGACGTACGGTTGCAGGGCGAACAATAAGACTCCTGGTAGACACAGGAGCATCCAAATTATATAAAACCCCTTCCCGAGCTGGCACATTGGAAGCCAGTCAACAGCCTATTTCAAGTCAAATCTATCCACGGGCATACAAATATTGAACAGAAATGTCTCATTGACCTCTTTAAAGTAAAATCCTACTTTTTCATGATGGAATCATTAAAAGATTTCGACGGCATAATTGGCCTTGATCTGCTAAAACAGATTAACGCCCAAATAGATTTGACTAACAACATTATAAAATATGACCGGGGGACAGAAAAAATTGAGTTCACAACATGCAAGCAAGTGAACCATTTCCAAATTAGTGACGCGGATGTTCCCGTTGCAGTCAGACCCACCTTCAATCAAATGATTGACCGAATGGCTAAAGCCTTTGCAGACATTAATGAGTCCCTAACATATAACATAAACACTATCGCCACAATCCGAACGGACGGCGAACCAGTGTATTCCAAATTATACCCATACCCAATGTGTGTATCTTAATTTGTCAACGCAGAAGTTAAACAACTGCTGGCGAACGGCATAATTAGACCCTCAAAGTCACCCTATATCAACCCAATATGGGTCGTCGATAAAAAAGGTGTCGACGAGTCAGGCCACAGGAAGAAACGTCTGCTAATTGATTTTCGAAAGTTAACTCCAAAGACATTCGACGATAAATACCCTATCCCAGCAATTTCGACCAGATTGTCAAACATGGGTGAGGTCCAGTATTTCACAACACTAGACCTCAAATCGGGTTTCCACCAAATAGAGTTGGCAGAAAGGGACAGAGAAAAGACTGCATTCTCTGTAAACAATGGGAAGTATGAATTTTGCAGGCTTACATTTGGGCTAAAAAACGCCCCTAGCATTTTTCAGAGGGCTATAGATGACGTCCTCAGGGTCCAAATCGGGAAAACTTGTTACGTCTACGTAGATGACGTAATAATATTCTCCCCTAACAAGGAAGACCACATCAAGCACATCGAGTGGGTCTTGAAAAGCATTAAGGACGCAGGCATGAGGGTTTCCAAAGAAAAATCCCAATTCTTCAAAAAGAGTGTGGAATATTTGGGATTTACCGTATGCAGAGGCGGAATCCACCAATCGGCCGACAAAACTCAGGCCATAAAGGATTTCCAACTACCAAAAACATTGTTTGGCCTTAGATCATTTCTGGGGTTAGCAAGTTATTACAGATGCTTTAAAAAGGGCTTCGCCACCGTTGCAAGACCGCTAATGGACCTTCTAAAAGGCGACAATGGCAAAATAAGTGCTAATCAGTCCAGGAAGGTTCCGATTAATCTAAGCTCACAGCAGCTACATGCCTTCAACAAACTAAAAGACATATTGGCATCAGAAGACGTGCTTCTGATATACCCAGATTTTAAGAGACCATTCGACTTAACGACAGACGCTTCGGCACACGTCCTAGGGGCAGTGTTAGCCCAAGATGGCAGACCAATCACAATGATTTCCCGGACACTACGGGACAATGAAATAAACTTTGCGACGAACAAACGGGAACTCTTGGCCATAGTATGGGCCCTCAAGAACTTACGAAATTACCTATATGGTGTTAGAAACTTAAACATTTACACAGATCATCAGCCACTAACGTTCGCGGTGTCAGATAAAAATCCTAACGCTAAGATAAAGCGCTGGAAATCATATATCGATGAACATAACGCAAATATCATTAATAAACCAGGTAAAGAAAATCAAGTGGCTGACGCTCTGTCTCGCCAAAACCTGAACGCTTTAAGCAACGACTCCGATTCACATACGGAGGTTGACTCAAATATCGCCACAATTAACAGTGAGCAGTCCCTTACATACACCATTGAAACAGCAGAACAACCAATAAACTGTTTCCGTAACCAAATCCTAATTGAGGAAGCAGAATTCCCCTCGGTTAGAACGTTTATCCTTTTCAAGGACAACCTAAGACATGTGGTCCGATTCACAGACAGAGAGGCCTTATGGCAGGCACTACAGGACCTGGTAAAAACTGACGTGGTCAACTCATTACACTGCGAACTTCCGATACTAGCTTTTATCCAACACAGGCTGGTAGAGACATTCCCCGCAACAACTTTCAACTATTCAAAACACCTGGTCGCGGATATAACCGACCAAACCGAACAAAGGGAAATTGACTAGCTACGGAAATTGCCGCAAACTGCAAAATCTGTTCAAAAGCAAAGTATAAACGTCACCCGGTCAAACAGGTCATAGGCAGAACCCCTATCCCATCATTCACAGTTGAACTACTTCATGTCGACATTTTTTCTACCAAAAAAAAATTTTTTTGACATGCATTGACAAGTTCTCAAAATTTGCCGTGGTCCAACCAATAAACTCACGAGCGATCGTTGACATAAAGACCCCAATACTCCACCTGGTAAATTTTTTTCCGGGAACAAGAACAATTTACTGCGATAACGAGAAAGCAAGAAACTCCGAAACCATTCTGGCAAATAGTTTCGACATACAAATCTCGAACGCACCTCCCCTACATAGTACGTCAAACGGACAGGTGGAAAGATTCCACAGCACCCTCGCGGAGATAGCCCGTTGTTTGAAGATACCTCTAGTATTTAAACAAAAACGTTTATACATTTCTCCTAAGATACACTTCTAGATCTTGAAGACAGCAATATAGTTGCAGACTGCGGTGCAAATACCTACGCCGTCGGGGAATGCGATGCGGCGGTGAGTACCACGTTCTGCAGGAAGCTACTATCACCGAACTGCGCTCAACAGCTCATATCCGGAATTTCTGCACAGTGCAGCACGCGCCCGGGCCATCTGAGCCCGCTTACTATCATAGACGACAATTATTATCAACGATGCTACCGTCACAATCATGGGCAATGCTGGCGCACAACAATCTATTTCCGGGACATACCTAGCTACCTTCGATGATAAGATCGAGATAAACAAGACCACATTTATCAATAGCTATGGTGACCTTAGGAAAAAGCCAGTCGCGTCCGCCGTCACGCAGATCAATGTTACCGAGTACCGGGTACATCTGAGTCAGCCATTTCTACATGAATTAAGCGTGACGAACCTGCAACACATCGGCCACCTACGGTCTAAACTGTTGTCGGGACCAATCATCAGCAGTGGTACCACCCTGGCCCTAGTCTTTATATGTCTAGTCGCCATCCACATGGTTCGTCAACGTCTTAAACTCAAGCGGCAGACTGCATTGGTGGCAAACGTGCTGGCAAACGTACGGAAGCCCGAGGACGCCCTTCACTTAGCTGAGGGAGGAGTTATCACCAGCTAGTCCGATTGGGCAAAAGACGCTGACAGTGCAGTGCCGGCCGGTCAACGGCCAGCGCCTAGAAATATGATCCCGCACATGCGCGCGCTGAGTGGCTGCTAAAGAACGGCACGAGGCGCAGAGTCAGCGATCTGCCCATGCCGCTACCGGAACGTCGCGGCTTCATTATAACTTAAGATATCTTTGTAAAAATAGTTTTCTGTTAGCCACGAAACAATCCAGACGGATTGTCTAATAAATAATATTAACTAAACAGTATTATTATAATTGGCACAAAGACCCAGCTTTAACTCACCTGATAGTCCTTAGCAATATACTTAAATGTTTTAAGAAAATTGTTTAATGAGAATGAATTCCAATTGGCGTTGGAATGGTGCACTTGTTGGTATGCTGGATCTTTGGGTGGAAGAGAAATAGTTTTATTTTGGCTGTGCGGTTGTTAGTTAGTTGGGAATATATATATTTTCTGGCACAATATAGATCGGATGTGCGGTAACTAACTTGTTGGTAGTTTATTTGGCTCGTATTGGTGGAGCTGTTGAAATTGGATTTGGTGCGTATAAACGCTGGCTATAGTTATTCTTGGATATTCACAATTGATTAAATTGTGGTATTGGCTATTATAGGGCACTGAACAGTTGATAGCGCAGGTGGCACTCTGCGAGCTGTTGATTTTTGACTGCATTTGGTGCCTTTTGAGTGCATTAGTTATATTGATAGGTACAAAATGAAAAATACTTGATATATATATACTATTCTAGAACCTTTTTTCTCGTGTTAAAATTCATTTATTTACAGCTAATCTTCTGTTACTCTTGCTTAGCAATTTTTTATCAGCGTGAGTTTTCGTTAATGATAGCTTAATTTAAATATTTACATTGTGTATTCGCTCGCCATGGAGAAAAAGTTCGGGGCAGGAGGCCTTGCGCAGGGTGTGAGTGACCGTGGCAAATTTTTGACGGGTTCACTGACATATTCCACCTACAAGCCCAGTTTTGGAAGCGCTTCAAAGACTCCTGCAGGATATCCGTTGCTTCGTACACGCAATTATTCTTGGCAAGGATTGCCCTGTGGTCAGCAAACGTAGCCACCAGGAGATCCTGCCGACTGACAAGGGCCATTTCACTTGCCGTGGGCATATCGTGCGTGAAGAGGCTGTATAGTGTGGGCCCCAAAACGCTACGTTGGAATCTAGCAGGAATCTAGCAATAATGTGTATAATGAAGCTACATGTCAAGTTTGGTGACTTTAGTTCATATTATTTGCCGAATATTCGATATCGTTTTCTATCGATTACTTTGAAACGGGGCAAGTTTTTGAATATCGGAATCAAACTCGATCTGCGCGGGCACTATGAGGACCTACAGCTAAAATTTCAAGTCTCTGGCTCTTATAGGTTCTGATATCCTTGCGTTCATACATACGGAGGGAGGGACAGACAGACGGACATGGCTAGATCGACTCGGCTATTGATGCTTATCAAGAATATATATACTTTACGGGGTCAGAGATGCTTCCTTCTGCCTGTTACATACATTTGCACAAATTCATTATACCCTTTTTACCCATTTTTAATGGGTTTAGGGTATAAAAAAATTATGTCTGAGTATATAGCACTTAATTTATTATTTAAAACAGGACTAGCATTAGGGATCCTACCAATATATATCTATCAATTGGCCTTATTGCAGGATCATGGAAGGGTGGGCATATGCACATTAACAGCAGTGCATCTGAGTGGTCAGATTTTATGTAGTGCCTGTTATAACTTTCTTATCATATTTTTATTTTAGTCGTATTGTACCCCTTATCCCGTATTCCTCTCCCTCTTCCTTATTCAGTACGCGACTTTTATGAAGTTGATTTATAACTTTGGGAGCACATTAATCAGTGCATTTAGTGACCCACCTTCATTCCGAGGCCACCGCTCCTTGCCGTTATTCGTTAGCTAGGAAGAAATATAAGGTCAATTATAGCTAATTCACTTGGCCCTCATTTATAACCTTTTCTCAACAAGTCAGTAACACCAAGTGACTTAAAAAAATAATCGGTTTAATTCCCTCCCCCAAATCTTTCATGTCATAGGTTGCAAGATTAGTACTGTTGATACATTTTAGATTTTAGATTTTTATATTAACACATAAGCATAGTAATTTGTTAGTGTTATTACATTAGTACGGAATTCTATCTGGACCAAGGAAAGTGGACGACACCGCTGAACAAACCACTATTCATATAAAAACCCTAAATCGTAATAAACCGCAGTAAAGGTCCGTGGTGACGCAGGTTGGCATGGCCAGGTTAGATTCTTCTGATAATTTATCTCTAATTATTATTGACATTCACACAACTAGTATCACAGTCTATTACCGACTAGGCAAAGCTGGCATGCGCTGTTATGCTATTTCACTTCTCTTTCTGTACTTTGCTCAACGTTAAGTTCTCTAAGAATTAGCTGTATTTTCAGGTAGTTACTAGAACGTCATTTGTGGCTTAGAGCTTCTACACGCCGCTCGAACTTGCAGCGGCGTACTAATTCCCTTTTGCTATTACTTTAGTTTTTTTGGTTTTTTTTTCGGTCTAGACATATAATAAACTGACTATTTTACTCTCTATTAGGTTTTGCATGGTTTCTAAAAATATTTATGAATGATTGTTTTTGTCGTACTTTATTCCGCTTGATTTGTCGTATAGATACATTCAAGTAGTGTTATTTATATTATTTATTTATTTATTTATTAATGGAGCACGTCCGTTCGCTATGACTTTCACTTTTAGAATAGAATGATTTTCATCGTCCTCTAGCATACTACTCATGCTCTTGTCATTCTACATTCTTCTTTAACTTTTAGTACTGTTAGTGAGCACACTACACTATTCCAAACTGAACGCTATACAACACACTCGGGCCATGCTCGCCAGAGACTATCTTCTTTGTCTCACACCATGTATTCAGTAGCAACCCTAATGCAAGTAGAACAGTTATGTTGAATAGCAGTACCTTCTTTTAAATTCTCTGTTTCGTACTAACACTTAGACCGCGAAGGTCTAAAGCTCGTATTAGTGATATTTTGGTTCAGCCATTGTCGTACATTTGCTGTAATATTCAATAACTCTGGGTCTATTTTCTAACTTGTGCATTAAAATAGCTCCATATCCAATAGAACTTGCGTCTATGTGTAGTTCAATTGGTTTTAGTGTATCGAAAATTTTCAAAACGGAGTCATTATTCAAAATTGATATGATATTTTAACGAATTTCCTCATATTCCGGCTTTCAGAAAAAGTGATTATTTTTGGAGGTGAGATTATATAAAGCTTTCATCTGGTCAGAAAATGTTGGTACGAGCTGCCTAAAATACGAGGCTAGGCCTATTGTCGCACCTTTGTTACTGACTGCGGTGACGGCGATTCGGCCAACGCTTGTATCTTGCGTGGATTTAGTCGAATTTGACTCGCTTCAACTAAGTATCCTAAATATTCTATGCTCGGTTTCAAGAATGAGCATTATGTAATATTCAATGAGAATCCAGCTCTAGATAAGTTTTCCAAGACCGCTTGTAGCCTTTCAAATGCCTCTTCCTTTGTCTTCGCTACAATTAACACGTCATATATATAGACGATGGCATGGTAAAAAGCACTTGCCATATTTAAACTGGAGAAATATTTGCCTTCACGCAGTTTATTAATTAGATCAGAAATCAATGGCAGTGGATATTTCCAAACTGAAACTGGCCATGCTCGCCAGAGGCTATCTTCTTTGCCTCACACCATACTTTCAGTAGCAACCCTAATGCAAGTAGGACAGTTATGTTGAATAGCAGTACCTTCTGTCAAATTCTCCGTTTCTTACTAACACTTAATCGTTAACATTTAAGATAATACTCAAAATAATTTGTGGATACACGACATATACATATTTTAAATTGTTTTTGTATGATATAATAATCTGTTTCAGCCGCTTCTTACACTGGCCAAACCGGTATTAATTTGTAGCTTCGAGTGTTATGTGTAGGAACTTTTTTCATTTATATATCAACCTAGAGTAAATCGTCGGGAACTCACTGACCATTCCCAGCTATGAGCAGGGGCATAGCTTGCCGGACAGGCTATAAATTTTCCCACACCGGGTCGGTGATTTCTCTTTGCTATATCATCATCCTATCTACCTAACATCTAATCTATCTATCTAGTTTAAATTTTTTTACTTTATCAATAACTTCTTTGTTTCTTTTTCCATATGTATAGTATTTTATTAAATAACATTATTTTTAATTTTACATAAGAACACTATTTTCTCTACTAACACCCTTCATCTTAGCTGTAGGCTCTAATAGCGTTACTGACAAAATTGACTGTGAAAAGGGGCACAGCTGGCCAGACAGCTAATATTCTGTTACTCTTGCTTAGCAACTTTTATCAGCGTGAGTTTTGGTTGATGATAGCTTTATTTAAATATTTACATTGTGTATTTTTATGTACATGTTTATTTGACTTCATTAAAGGCGGCGTTTGGCCAGGTCTATAGGATATGTCTTTTTAAGCCTCCTTCTGCTTCGCCTCTTTAGCTGGTTCCTTGCCAGGACGTTAGGGTGGTTACGGAGCTTAAATTGGTAGCTTGTTGCTTGATTGTTGATTACGTCTCCTACCATAGGAACCTTAAGGTCCTTTGCGATGTCTCGTGTGCGAATATACCATTCGGCTCCAGAGATTTTTCGCAAGGTCTTAGTCTGGATGATGCGAATTTTCCCTAGGTGGGTCTTCGCGGCAATTCCGTAAACTTGGAGCCCATATCGCCACGCAGGGAAAGGATTACCCTATAGATAAGAACTTCGTTTTGGAGCGAGAGTTTGTTATTCGGGCTTAGCAGCCAGCTCAGACGCTTGATTTTGCTTTTAAGGTTGTTGGTAACCTCGGTGACATGTTTTTTGAACGTAGGTCGGTTGTCGAGTGTCATCCCTAGGTATTTATGGTCACGCACCTGCTCTAAGAGCTCGCTATGGAGAAAAAGTCCGGCAAATTTTTGACGGGTTCACTGATATATTCCACCTACAAGCCCAGTTTTTGAAGCGCTTCAAATAATCCTGCAGGATGTCCGTTGCTTCGTACACGCAATTATTCTTGGCAAGGATTGCCCTGTGGTCAGCAAATGTAGCCACCAGAAGATCCTGCCGACTGACAAGGGCCATTTCACTTGCCGTTGGCATATCGTGCGTGAAGAGGCTGTATAGTGTGGGCCCCAAAACGCTACCTTGTGGAACGCCCGCTCTTATGCGTTTGGTATGAGAGGCTGTACCATCCTGTACTACTCGAAATGTCTTCTCGTTCAGGAATCTCGCAATAATGTTAAAGAGCTGCGGATTTATTCTAGAAGCTACATGTCAAGTTTGGTGACTTTAGCTCATATTATTTGCCGAAATTGTTCAAAAAAAAACGATTTCGATTTTTATCGATTACTTGGAAACGGGGCAAGTTTCCGAATATCGGAATCAAACTCGATCTGCGCAGGCACTATGAGGACCTACAGCTAAAATTTCAAGTCTCTAGCTCTTATAGGTTCTGATATCCTTGCGTTCATACCTACGGACGGACGGACAGACAGACGGTCATGGCTAGATCGACTCGGCTATTGATGCTGATCAAGAATATATATACTTTATGGGGTCAGAGATGCTTCCTTCTGCCTGTTACATAAATTTGCACAAATACATTATACCCTTTTTAGCCATTTTTCATGGGTTTAGGGTATAAAAAATTATGTCTGAGTATATATATGCTTTTTTTTTAACCATGCAGCACTTAATTTATTATTTAAAACAGGACTAGCATTAGAGATCCTGCCAATATATATCTTTCAATTGGCCTTATTGCAGGATCATGGAAGGGTGGGCATATGCACATTAACAGCAGTGCATTTGAGTGGTCAGATTTTATGTAGTGCCTGTTATAACTTTCTTATCATATTTTTATTTTAGTCTTATTGCACCCCCTATCCCGTATTCCTCTCCCTCTTCCTTATTCAGTACGCGACTTTTATGAAGTTGATTTATAACTTTGGGAGCAAATTAATCAGTGGATTTAGTGACCCACCTTCATTCCGAGGCCATTGCGTACGCCGACTTGGTTAACCTCCCGTCCGCTCCTTGCCGTTATTCGTTAGCTAGGAAGAAATATAAGGGCAATTATAGCTAATTCAGTTGGCCCTCATTTATAACCTTTTCTCAACAAGTCAGTAACACAAAGTGACTTAAAATCTTCCCTGTCCTAGGTTGCAAGATTAGTACTGTTGATACATTTTAGATTTTAGATTTTTCTATTAACACATAAGCATAGTAATTTGTTAGTGTTATTACATTAGTACAGAATTCTATCTGGACCAAGGAAAGTGGACGACACCGCTGAACAAACCACTAGTCGTATAAAAACCCTAAATCGTAATAAACCGCAGTAAAGGTCCGTGGTAACGCAGGTTGGCATGGCCAGGTTTGATTCTTCTGATAATTTATCTCTAATTAATATTGACATTCATTGTTCCACAACTAGTATCACAGTCAATTACCGACTAGGCAAAGCTGGCATGCTCTGTTATGCTATTTCATTTCTCTTTCTGTACTTTGCTCAATGTAAAGATTTTAGATTTTTCTATTAACACATAAGCATAGTAATTTGTTAGTGTTATTACATTAGTACAGAATTCTATCTGGACCAAGGAAAGTGGACGACACCGCTGAACAAACCACTATTCGTATAAAAACCCTAAATCGTAATAAACCGCAGTAAAGGTCCGTGGTGACGCAGGTTGGCATGGCCAGGTTTGATTCTTCTGATAATTTATCTCTAATTAATATTGACATTCATTGTTCCACAACTAGTATCACAGTCAATTACCGACTAGGCAAAGCTGGCATGCTCTGTTATGCTATTTCATTTCTCTTTCTGTACTTTGCTCAATGTAACGTTCTCTAAGAATTAGCTGTATTTTCAGGTAGTTACTAGAACGGCATTTGTGGCTTAGAGCTTCTACACGCCGCTCGAACATGAAGCGGCGTACTAATTCCCTTTTGCTATTACTTTAGTTTGTTTTCGGTCTACACATAATAAAGTGACTATTTTACTCTCTATTAGGTTTTACATGGTTTCCAAAAATATTTATGAATTATTGTTTTTGTCGTACTTTCATTAAGCTTGATTTGTCGTATAGATACATTCAAGTAGTGTTATTTAGATTATTTATTTATTTATTTATTTATTTATTAATGGAGCACGTCCGTTCGCTATGGCTTTCACTTTTAGAAAAGAATGATTTTCATCGTCCTCTAGCATACTACTCATGCTCTTGTCATTCTACATTCTTCTATAACTTTTAGTACTGTTAGTGAACACACAACACTATTCCAACTGAACGCTATACAACACACTCGGGCCATGCTCGCCAGAGACTATCTTCTTTGTCTCACACCATGCTTTCAGTAGCAACCCTAATGCAAGTAGGACAGTTATGTTGAATAGCAGTACCTTCTGTCAAATTCTCTGTTTCTTACTAACACTTAATCGTCCTAGTGTGTACATTTCGCTTAGATCATGCCATAATTAAAATTCTTGTGTAAAATTTAATAGTCATTACTTAACTTTGTTTGCTTATTTGCTGTAATATCCATATCTAAACTGGAGAAATATTTGCCTTCACGCAGTTAATTAATTAGATCAGAAATCAAAGGCAGTGGATATTTCCAAACTGAAACTGGCCATGCTCGCCAGAGACTATCTTCTTTGCCTCACACCATACTTTCAGTAGCAACCCTAATGCAAGTGGGACAGTTATGTTGAATAGCAGTACCTTCTGTCAAATTCTCTGTTTCTTACTAACACTTAATCGTTAACATTTAAGATAATACTCACAATAATTTGTGGATACGCGACATATCTGTACATATTTTAAATTTTTTTTGTATGATATAATAATCTGTTACAGCCGCTTCTTACACTGGCCCAAAAATACGTTAGGTTCCAACCGGTATTAATTTGTAGCTTCGAGTGTTATGTGTAGGAACTTTTTTCATTTATATTTCAACCTAGAGTAAATCGTCGGGAACTCACTGACCATTCCCAGCTATGAGCATCCTGTCTACCTAACACTCTATATATCTTTATTTCTTTCTTTTTCCGTATTTATTGTATTTTCTTAAATAACATTATTTTTAATTTTACATAAGAACACTATTTTCTCTACTAACACCCTTCTTCTTAGCTGTAGGCTCTAATAGCGTTACTGACAAAATTGGCTGTGAAAAGGGGCACAGCTGGCCGGACTGGCAAATAAAACACCTCCATCGGTCGGTGATGCTATTAGAAACTTGTGTTCTCTAACTAGGCTTTTAGCATTTCATTTTTATAATGTATGTATAATGTTTTAAATAATTAATAAATAAATAAATAAACAAGTAAAAGGTTCTAGTCGGGAGCTCCCGACTAGGGGATACCTTGAACCCTCCAACACTAAATGCAACTCGCGCTACGCGCTCGTTTACTTTAGTAATACTAAAGATAAATCAAAAAAAAAAAAGTTCCCTTGATGCCTCCTCTACTCAACAGCCACACCAACCAAAAAAAAAAACAAAAAAAAATTTCCTCCATTGGGTTTGAACTTGCTACATACTGCACCACTTGCCGCCGCCTCTACTCAAGAGCCACACCAATAATTGGGACGCACTGAGAAGAAAACCAATTAAAATAGCAGCACAGAAAATAATACAATCGCAATTGCAATGCTGTTGATAGAATTCAAAGCAGACGTGCATGAATGTGTGTGTGGACATGCACACAGAAATTCTAGGAATTGGCGCTTGCCGCTGCTAACACGTGCGCATATAACTTTTGTTTCTTAACCGATCTGAATAAAATTTTCGACAATACATCTTATTATGCCATAGAATATTTAAGTATTCTCAAAAAGTCAATTGCTTATAACTTGTGGATTATTAACTTGACTTATGGCTATGCGGTGGTAGCGAGAAGGTGCCGATAGGTACAAAATGAAAGAAACTTGATATATGTACTATTCTAGAACCTTTTTTTTCGTGTTAAAATTCATTTATTTACAGCTAATCTTCTGTTACTCTTGCTTAGCAACTTTTTTCAGCGTGAGTTTTGGTTAATGATAGCTTAATTTAAATATTTACAATGTGTATTTATATGTACATGTTTATTTGAAATCATTAAAGGCGGCGTTTGGCCAGGTCTATAGGATATGTCTTTTTAAGCCTCCTTCTTCTTCGCCTCCCTAGCAGGTTCCTTGCCAGGACGTTAGGGGGGTTACGGAGCTTAAATTGGTAGCTTGTTGATTACGTCTCCTACCATAGGAACCTTAAGGTCCTTTGCGATGTCTCGTGTGCGAATATACCACTCGGCTCCAGAGATTTTTCGCAAGGTCTTAGCCTGGATGATGCGAAGTTTGTCTAGGTGGGTCTTCGCGGCAATTCCGTAAACTTGGAGCCCATATCGCCACGCAGGGGCAAGGATTACCTTATAAATAAGAACTTTGTTTTAGAGCGAGAGTTTGTTATTCGGGTTTAGCAGCCAGCTCAGACGCTTGATTTTGCTTTTAAGGTTGTTGGTAACCTCGGTGACATGTTTTTTGAACGTACGTCGGTTTTCGAGTGTGATCCCTAGGTATTTATGGTCACGCACCTGCTCTAAGAGCTCGCCATGGAGAAAAGTCCGGGGCAGGAGTCCTTGCGCAGGGTGTGAGTGACCGTAGCAAATTTTTGACGGGTTCACTGATATATTCCACCTACAAGCCCAGTTTTCGATGCGCTTCAAATAATCTTGCAGGATGTCCGTTGCTTCGTACACGCAATTATTCTTGGCAAGGATTGCCGTGTGGTCAGCAAACGTAGCCACACGGAGATCCTGCCGAACGACAAGGGCCATTTCACTTGCCGTTGGCATATCGTGCGTGAAGAGGCTGTATAGTGTGGGCCCCAAAACGCTACCTTGTGGAACGCCCGCTCTTATGCGTTTGGTATGAGAGGCTATTCCATCCTGTACCACTCGAAATGTCTTCTCGTTCAGGAATCTCGCAATAATGTGAAAGAGCTGTGGACTTATTCTAGAAGCTGCATGTCAAGTTTGGTGACTTTAGATCATATTATTTGACGAAATCGTTCAAAAAAAAGGATTTCGATATCGATTTTTATCGATTACTTGGAAACGGGGCTTCGATTACTTTCGAATATCGGAATCAAACTCGATCTGCGCAGGCACTATGAGGACCTACAGCTAAAATTTCAAGTCTCTAGCTCTTATAGGTTATGATATCCTTGCGTTCATACATACAGACGGACGGACGGACAGACAGACGGTCATGGATAGATCGACTCGGCTATTGATGCTGATCAAGAATATATATACTTTATGGGGTCAGAGATGCTTCCTTCTGCTTGTTACATAAATTTGCACAAATACATTATACCCTTTTTACCCATTTTTAATGGGTTTAGGGTATAAAAAAATTATGTCTGAGTATATATATGCTTTTTTTTTGGAACCATGCAGCGCTTAAGAGAGGTCACTTATTTGAAACAGGACTAGCATTAGGGATCTTGCCAATATATATCTTTCAATTGGCCTTATTGCAGGATCATGGAAGGGTGGGCATATGCACATTAACAGCAGTGCATCTGAGTGGTCCGATATTATGTAGTACCTGTTATAACTTTCTTATCATATTTTTATTTTAGTACTATTGTACCCCCTATCCCGTATTCCTCTCACTCTTCCTTATTCAGTACGCGACTTTTATGAAGGTGATATATAAATTTGAGAGCAAATTAATCAGTGGATTTAGTGACCCACCTTCATTCCGAGGCCAGCGCGTATGCCGACTTGGTTAACCGCCCGTCCGCTCCTTGCCGTTATTCGTTGGCTAGGAAGAAATATAAGGGCAATTATAGCCAATTCACTTGGCCCTCATTTATAACCTTTTCTCAACAATAATCGGTTTAACTCCCTCCCCCAAATCTTCCCTGTCCTAGGTTGAAAGATTAGTACTGTTGATACATTTTAGATTTTAGATTTTTCTATTAACACATAAGCATAGTAATTTGTTAGTGTTATAACATTAGTGCGGAATTCTATCTGGACCAAGGAAAGTGGACGACACCGCTGAACAAACCACTAGTCGTATAAAAACTCTAAATCGTAATAAACTGCAGTAAAGGTAAGTAGTGACGCAGGTTGGCATGGCCAGGTTTGATTCTTCTGATAGTTTATCTCTAATTAATATTGACATTCATTGTTCCACCACTAGTATCACAGTCTATTACCGACTAGGCAAAGCTGGCATGCGCTGTTATGCTATTTCACTATTTCTGTATTTCTGCTATTTCTGTACTTAGCTCAACGTAAAGTTCTCTAAGAATTAGCTGTATTTTCAGGTAGTTACTTGAACGTCATTTGTGGCTTAGAGCTTCTACACGCCGCTCGAATTGAAGCGGCGTACTAATTCCCTTTTGCTATTACTTTAGTTTTTTTTAGTTTTTTTCGGTCTACACATAATACAGTGACTATTTTACTCTGTATTAGGTTTTACATGGTTTCCAAAATTATTTATGAATAATTGTTTTTGTCGTACTTTATTCCGCTTGATTTGTCGTATAGATACATTCAAGTAGTGTTATTTATATTATTTATTTATGTATTTATTAATGGTCGACAAAACGAGTGTCTTCCTAATTTTTCAATCTCTATATATAAAACTGTTTGTCCTGACTGACTGACTGACTACTTCGTGATCAACGCACAGCCCAAAAGCCACGTCAAGACGGGGTTTCGGGAAACTCCAGTTTGTATGTAACTATTTTGTTTACCATCCGATCGGCCTCAAACTTATTTTCAAAGATCTCTGTTTAAATTCATTTGAAGGGTGTTTCACACTTTTAGGAAAATCCATTTCTCCTTGGTGGAAATGGAGGTCAAAGATTTGGTGGGTAACGTTTCGCGCTCAAATTCATTTCCAAAAATCTATAAGAAAAATCATTTGAGCCGTGATTCACACTTTTCGCAGAATTTAAACTTCTTCGGGGGGAATGCGGTTTAAAGATTTTTTGAACGAAGTTTTAAGTTGTGTCCGATTTGCTTGAAACTTATTTTCCAAGCTGTCCGATAAGTTTCAAAATCATTTTCAAAGCTTTTTGAGAACTTTGATTTTTAACATACGTTCCACGGGCAAGGACGGGTTATACCCGCTAGTACATTCTATATACAATTATGAAAATTAAATGCTAAAACCCTAGTTAGAGAACACAACACTTAAATATTGTAATACGATACACACCAATTGGAATTTGTAACAATAAACCTTAGAGGCCCAAAATTATATTATTTATTTATTTATTTATTTATTAGTGGTCGACAAAACGAGTGTCTTCCTAATTATTCAATACATTATATTTACAATTATGGAATTTAGATGCTAAAAGCCTAGATAGAGAACACAAATTTCTAATAGCATCACCGACCGATGGAGGTGTTTTATTTGCCAGTCCGGCCAGCTGTGCCCCTTTTCACAGCTAATTTTATCAGTGACGCTATTAGAGCCTACATCTAAGAAGAAGGGTGTAAGTAGGAAAATAGTGTCTTAAGTAAAATTAAAAATAATCTCAATTTGCTATATTATTTAGGAATATACCATAAATAGGAGAAAAGAAAGTAAGAAGATTGTTAATAAAGAGAAGAACTTTATGCTAGATATATGGACTGTTAAGTAGATAGGATAAAGAGATAGTATTGGGAAAGTAATGGAAAATCACCGACCCGGTGGGGGAAAATTTACAGCCTGTCCGACAAGCTATGCCCCTGCTCATAGCTGGGAATGGTCAGTGATTTTCCGAAGGTATCCTGAAAGCAACGATTTTATTAGGGGTAGAGAAAGTTCGGTAGAGAAAATGTGATGCGAAAAACAGAAATTGCTTCTGAACAGATTCAATACGAGCCTGGCTATTGTAATACTGCGCAGACCAGATGCAAGAACAGTATTCAAGGATAGGGCGAACAAGAGAGATGTATAGAAGTTTCGTTATAAAAGGATCGTTAAACTCTTTTGACCATCGCCTAATGAATCCAAGTACACCTTTTGCCTCATTAACGATGGTATCTATGTGAAGATTGAAGAAGAGTTTAGAATCAAAAAAACGCCTAGATCCTTAGTATACGTTACAATGAAGTATTGTCGATTGTATAACTGACAAGATAAGGTGTAGTACGATTAAATGTTATAAACATACACTTTGAACAATTCAGATGCAATTGATTGGCCGAACACCAAAGTTGCATAGCGTTCAAATCGTCTTGAAGACGAGAATGATGTAGGGGATTAGTGTATGATAGAACAAGTTTCACGTCGTCCGCATACATGAGTACACGGGCATGTGACATAACAGAGGGGAGATCATTTATAAAAAGAGTAAAGAGTAAGGGTCCAAGATGACTACCTTGAGGAACACCAGAAGTAACGTTAACCTGTTTAGAGATAGTCAGCCTCAGCATTACTCTTTGGGTCCTACCTTTTAAATAACAACTAATCCAAAGAAAAAGAGACGGAGGGAAACCAATTCGGTCAAGTTTAAAAAGTAAAATGTCATGGTGGACAGAGTCAAACGCCTTACTGAAGTCAGTGAAAATGACATCAGTTTGCATTTTGAAAGGAAAGCATCAATTACCAAGAAAATAAACTCAAGCAGATTGGTCGTAGTTGACCGATTCTTTACGAATCCATGTTGAACAGGGGAAACAACTGATTTGCAGAAATGCTGCAAATTCGAAGTGAATTTTTTTTCAAATAATTTAGGAATAACGGACAGTTTTGCAATGCCCCTGTAATTTTGTATATCAGACTTTCCACCTTTCTTTTGGAGAGGAATGATATAAGATTCATTCCAAAGGGATGGAAAGACAGAAGATTCAAGGGATAGATTAAAAAGCTTAAGCAATTGATAAACAAGGGAAGAGCTACACTCCTTGAGTAGACAACTAGGAATATTGTCAGGCCCAGGAGAGAAAGAAGATTTTAAAGAATTTAAAGCTAAAAGGAGAAAGGAATGGGATAAAATAGGAGGAGGTATAGAACTAGAGGAAGTAATAGTATAAGGGAATGAATTATTATTAGGACAGACTGAAGAGTAAGTTGATTGGAAAAAATTAGCAAATTGGTTAGCAGAATCAGAGTCATTGCTAGCTTTATCCACCCCGAGAGAAAAGGAAGGGGGCAAGCTTGAAGATTTACGCTTCAAGTTTACAAAATTGTATAACTGTCTCGGATTTAGGGAAAATTACCTTTTGCAACGAATTTGCGAAGATTTTAGAAGAAAGAAGTTCGACTTGGCTATGGAATATTTAGCCAAGTCTGTACACCAACCAGACGTTTTAAACTTTTTAAAATATTAAGATTTTATATTTTTAGATTTGATAATCTGTGAGTAAACCAAGGTGGCTCTAAAGACTTAGTCGAAGGAATTGACTTGGGAATACACATATCTAAGAGGGAGTTTATCAACCAAGTCATATAAGAAAGACCAATCGATTGCATAAATAAGTTGATTCAGCAATGAATAATTTCCTTTCGAAAGCAATGACGGCGCTTATTGCTTGATGAGCGCGAAATGAGAGGATTACAATTGAACATTGCAACCTCTAAAGTAGGATGATATACATCCTCAGGAAGAGATAAAGGAGGGGACCTAGACACTTAGAAATAAGGTAGTCGTTAAAAAATACAACGTCAGGTGTTCTATGCAAATGATTAGAAATTGAATTGATTTGAAACAAAGAAAGACAAAGCATGCAATCTATAAAGTCATGCTGTGCTGAGGCACTAGATAATTTTCGGCAGTGAATAATGTCCAAGAGATGTTCGGTAAATTAAAATCACCCAACACAATAAATAGGTCCTTATCACGCACGTGTGAAGAAATTTCTTTAATACAAGAAATATGTTTCATATAAACTTGAATATCAGAAGAAGGAGGAACATAAGAGCATGTAATATAAATATTCCGTGTAGGAAAAGACACCTTGACTGAGACAATCTCAGCGTCAGTAGGCGTTCTAAAACAGAAAAGTTCTGACTAGTTCTTAACGGCAATTAATACCCCACCACCTCGACTCGGCCGATCATTTCTATGCAAAATAAAATTATTCGAAAAAACCTATAAATCAGATATGGTTTAATTTAACCATGTTTCTATAAATGCGATTAAATCCGAATCGAAGGAAGTGCTGGCCATTAAAAGATTTTTAAGTTTTGAATTGAGACCTCTGACATTCTGATAATGAATAGAGACTTGGTCAGAAGAAGAAGTTGGTTTTTTATGGCAGAAATGGTAACCTGTATTGAAGGGACTGGAAGGGTGACAGGCTGGTTACGCTATTTTCGCTTGAACTCGTGAACAATCATGTGCGCAGGCCAAAATTTGGGATCACAAATGATTGGGAATATATCATGTGAAACATTTATTTTGAATGATGATATTTCACGAGGAGTGGAGAAATTAAATTTGGTAATTGACACAGTAGCAGAAGATTTGCTAGCAATATAAGCTGCCAATGACTCAGAGGTGGTGTCAGACGAAAGTCGTGACAGTCGTTCGGAGAAGGCGATAATGACAACATTGGAGATAAATCCAAGTTGCCAGGCAGGGACAAACGAGGCATAGGTGTCTGGACAGACGGAGAGGGCAACTGCAAAGATTGAGGCTCCAACCGGCGATTGGTTGGAGACCTGAATTTGTATTTGCTAAGCAACTCACAGCTCGAATCAAAACTACTCGAGAGCTGCTTAGCCACGCTATTTAGTTTTAAGAATTGATTTCTCACAGACTTATACATTCTGGAGAAATCAATTTGCTTGTCGATGCATTCTGGGCACGACCAACGCAATCCGCCGCAGCCCTTCTTGGCAATTGCAGCGATCTTGTCGCAATCACGCCCAGTGAGACCTGCACATTTAGAATGGATTATATTCTCACACAGCCAACAATTAACAAATTGTGGCAATGTGGAATCATCAGCCTGCTTGAACGTGCAAGGTTTCTTACAGCACGACATAATTTCTACCAGCGTTAAAAGATAAGCAGAAGTTGCGAGAGCGCAGAGCGAAACGAAACACGGTGCACAAAAATAGAGCAAGTAAATGCTCAAAAAAAAACTATTCTTACACAGAAATATGCAGCAGCGAACACACGCTCAAACAAGTGTATGCACGGGGGAGCACCAAAGCAAAAGAATCAAAGCAGGCAATAGCAACAAATCGGAACTGACGCCGCGTTTAATAAATGCAAAAATTAACAGACTTACGCTGCACAACAAATAACACTTTGCACAAGTTATAAAAGCTTTTTAAAAAAAGCACCAAAAATGCAAAATTTATAAATAAAAAGCAAAAATATATACAAATCTTGAAGTGTGCATATCAGTTACTTGTTTAGTGGATTTCATTACTTTTGTTGAGTTATTAGTATTAATTATTTCAATGTTAGCGTTTTGGAAAGCTATGAAATAAGCTTCATTATGAAAGTAAATAACACTTTTCTTAGTGCATAAATATTCTTTAATTAATTCTTTAGTCTGATCTTGGGTAATATCTTGATAAGAAACTTTGATTTTTAATTTGTGAATGTAAGGTATTGTTTCAACTTTGTTGTTGTTGGCTTTTATGAATTCTAATTGCCTGTTATAATAATTAATGGGTCTTTCTGTAATAGGAATACAATTTTCGTTATCTTCTTGTGCACATTGTATTGTCGCTGCTAAGCTATCTGGGGTTTCCTAGTTTCCTAGTTAATTTTCATCAATTTCAATTCGCGATAAAGCATCTGCTACGTGATTCTCTTTAAATGGAACACATTTATTATGTTAATTAAACTTATTTAGCTTGATTTTCCATCTTTGTAGCTTCATATTGGGTTCTCTTATATTACTCAACCAAACTACGGGTTGTGATCACTAAGGATCTCGAATTTTCTTCCAAAAAGATAGGACCTGAAATATTTACTGGCCCAGTCAATAGCTAAACGGTTTTTTTTTCTATTGCCGAATAGTTGACTTCATGTGAATTATTACTCGAAATTAGGGTATACTAGTATAGGATCGGACATGATAAGTAGTTTTAAATTTTCGAATGTATGGATCTACTGTTTATCTATTGTGTTTATGACTGCACCTATTTTCAATTTTGCTGTCATTGGTTTCGCTATTTTTGCAAAAATTTGGGATAAGCTTTCGGTAAAAACCGCAAAATCATAAAAATGATTTGATTCCCTTCGCTGTTTTAGGTATAAGGAATTTTTGTATTGCCTCCATTTTTGCTGGGTTATATGGCCTAAGAATCCAGTTTGTCTTTTTATGAATTCGCAGTTATCTAATTGTAGTTTCAGATTGGCCTCCCTTAATTTTGTGAATACCCTCCTCAATGACAATAAATGCTCCTCCAATTAAGATAGGAATACAATTATGTCATCGAGATAAACGAAACAATCATTGTAAATCAAATCTTTAAAGAGATTGTTCATGCAGTATTGAAACGTTGCAGGTGCATTTTTCAATACAAATGTCATTCGCAGTTTACGGGTAGATGTATTACTCCTGTCTTAAAGATTAAGTAACCATTTTTGGCTTGGGTCGGGTTGATTTCTATGCCTTGGAGTTGGGCTTCTCGGACGAAGGTGCTTATTAGGAATAGCATTAAATATGCTGTCAGTTTAAGTTGGGCTTTCTTGGCCATTCGATCTGGAATTCTCGTATTTGCTTATATTAATTTTCTTTTTCTTTTTAATTTAGATTTGTAGTTTGTGACTTTTCTACCTCTGTTAGTTTCTTCGAAATGCTTTGTCTAAGGTTTCCCGTTTTCTGGAATGGGGTTGTAGTTTTGGATCTAACTAGAGGTGATTCCTTAAATCTAGTGTCTATTTCAGTCTAGGCGCTTTCCGGCATATATAAAGATGTCAGCTGGTGTTCTACCAATTGTATTGTGTTTTGTCTTATGGTTGTACGTATAAAGTATCGTTTCAAATTTTGTTAATTTGTTTTCTGAATCAGACTCACTGTTTATTATGCTTAGCTTTTCGTTAACTGTTCTGTGGAATCTTTCAATGTCAGAAATTCAATTTTTACATGTGGTTATAGTTATTTGGATATTTTCGGACTGTAGCCATAATTGATTTCTTTGATTTCTATTGGTTTACCCATTAGGTTGAAAAATTGGAGGATTGCTCGTTTTGTTTCGAGCCAATCTCTCCTGTTTATATCTATTAATGCTGCGTATTTGGAGTAAATGTCTATGCAGGACAGAAACTGTCTGTTGTCATTGATATAAAAATCCATGACGTATTTCTCTCGGGGGTTGGACGTTTCTGGAGTCGTTTTAAAGGAGAGTTTAGTATTTCTGTGTTCCGTTTTGGCTACGATGCATATTTCGCATTCATTTATGATATTTTGTATCACTTTTTTGTGATCAGGGTAGTAATATTTTTCTTTAAAAAAGGCTGTAACTATCTCTATACCTGGATGCAATAAGTCTTTATGACTTTTAAGAATGATTTCCTTTAAGTGTGAATAGGTTTGGATATCTATAACTTGTTTGGTGGATTTCAGTACCTTTGTTAGGTTACTTGTATTAATTATTTCAATGTAGGCATTTTGGAAAATTATGAAGTCTGCTGGAAGTAAATTTTACTTTTCTTAGAGCATAAATATTCATTAATCACTTCCTTAGCGTATTCGTGGGTCATTTCCTGATAAAAGATTTTAATTTTTTGTTTATGGAAGTAGCGTATTGTTTCTACTTTGTTACTATTAGTTTTTATGAATTCTAATTGCCTGTTATAATAGTTAACGGGTCTTTCTGTGATAGGAATATGATTTTCGTTATCTTCCTGTGCACTGTGGATTGTTACAGCTAAGCTATCTGGAGTTTCGCCCAATAGATTTTCCTCAATTTTGATTCGCGATAAAGCGTCTGCTACATAATTTTCATTTCCAGGGAAATATTTGATGTGGTAATCAAACTCATTTAGCTTGATTTTCCATCGATGTATTTTCATATTGGGTTCCTTCAAACAAACTAGGGGTTTGTGATCACTAAGGGTCACGAATTTTCTCCCAAAAAGATAGGACCTGAAATATTTGGTGGCCCAGACAATAGCTAAAAGTTCTTTTTCTATTGCCGAATATTTGACTTCATGTTAATTGAATGTTCTGCTGGCTTAGCGGATTGGTTTATGGTCTTGGGATAATACTGCGCCTATGGCAATATTACTGGCATCTGTGGTTTGTGAGAATTGTTTGTAAAAAATTAGGATATATTAATATGCAAAGTCCTAAAAATGATTTAATTCCTTTCGCTGTTTTAGGTATTGGGAATTTTTGTATCGCCTCAACTTTGGCTGGGTTAGGTTTTATACCTTCCGTTGTGATTATATGAATTATTATAAGAATTCAGTTTGTCTTTTCATGAAGTCACAGTTATCTAATTGTAGTTTTAGGTTGGCCTCCCTTAGTTTTGTGAATACCCTCCTAAATGTTCCTCCAATGAAGTGGAGTATACAATTATGTCGTCCATATAGACAAGAGAGTCCTTGTAGATCAAATCTTCAAGGAGATTGTTCAGGCAGCGTTGAAACGTTGCAGGTGCATTTTTCATACCAAACGGCATTCGAGTCTACTCATAATGTCCATTTTACGTTGAAAACGCTGTCTAGGAGTTGAGTTTTCATCCATTTGGATCTGGTGAAAACCGTTCACGAGGTCAATGGTATTAAAATACTGACATTTACAAAGTTTGTCGAGTGTCCAAATAGACGAACAATAATGTGACTTCGACTTGCGAATTATACCTTGGTTAATCATGTCTTTGATTTGGTTTAGGACTTCTTGGTTGATTGTTTGTGCATATTTGTATGGTATTTGGTAAACCGGGACCAGGGACATCATGTTTGGTTTGGATGACATATTTGACAGTACTTCTCGGTACTGAATGTCACCGAACTCTCGTAAGAGAGTCTCGTTAATTTGCCTTTCTCTTCATCGTTTAGATGGCCCAGGCGATATTCGTTCAGTTCTGAAAGCTCATTATTGATGGCGAACAAGAAATGTTCGTCATCGGATGGGGGCGGAACAAGATATTCTGAGTCTGGTTCTTCTGCTGGCAATTCGGTTTCCGAATTGTTTAACATAGTGAATGTGTAATCATTTATACGAATGGTTTTATTTTTATAGTCTATTAATGCTTGAGAACTCTCATATCATATCATATCATAATTTTCTGAAAAATTCTGTAAATAAAATTTCTGATGTGTTGGACAAAGCTTGCTGGTTTTCAGCGAAATAGTTTGATTTAATATTACTATACCGTTAATGGTATGAACTTCTAGTTGGCAATTTTAGAACATTTTCTTTCATTAACTTTATAGACGACCCCGTGTCTATTATGCGTTTTAGAACTTTATTGTTCATGGTTAGTTTTATATATGGGTTGGATCTTCTCTGTCTGTTTCTGAATCCGAGGCAGTTTGATGAAAATTTTCACTAGTATCCATTCTCATCTGCCCGCTAGCGCATTCGCGTTGCCTCTTAACTGGTGGATTAGGGGCTGCTGAATAGCTTTGTTGGTTTTGGTAGTTAATGGGATTTTGAGCCCTGCCTTTGTTCGAATTCTGCCAAACTCTTGATTTATTTGTAGACTACAATCGACTTGTGATTTTTATTTCTGCGTGTGTTACTATAGTTTTGTGTTTTAGGCGTGTAGCCGTAATTTTAACTTTTCCCAATCTTACGAAAGTCGTTATTACTCCGATTATTGTTAGAACTAGACGGATCATTTTGATTGTTTTGATTTTTAGTTTTATCGGACAATACTACATCGTAGGCGCTTTCTCGTTGCGCTACTTGCTTGAGCTTAGAAACTGTGGTTATATCATGACGATCTAGAGTCATGAATAGTCTGTCAGGCAATTTTCTCATTATCACGTCTTTAACTGTGTTGTTTAATGCGTTTGTGTTAAAAATAGTATTCATTTGGTTATCTCCTAACATTAACTTATTTGATATAATATAAGATTCGTATTCTAGTTCTTCTACAAACTTACGAATACTTCCAGTAAAGGGGGTAATGTAAATACGTCTTAGGAGCTCTTCGCAGGGTGTCTGCGTCTTCCGAAATTCCGAAATAAGTGCTGACCTCAACTCTGTCCAGGTGTTGGCAGCGGATAGCTGTGTTGCTCTCTCGGCATCTCCTCCGATTAGCATTTCAATATCGCCGAATAGGACGCTACATTGTCGCACGTCTCTTGTTGGATACAATTGCATTATGAAGTCTATGCGTCTTATGAAGGCGCTTAAATCTTCTGTAGCTCCATTGAACGTTGGCATTTGCCTAATCTGGCTTAGTGCTTGATTTAGATGCAGCTCACTTAACTGGAGTATTGACTCCTTTAGCTGTGCCACCTTAATTTACTTCACTTTTTGTTGTGTTGTCTTTGTGGTGTCTTTTTATTTGGTGAGTGCGTTTTGAAGGGATCAAAAGATTTGCAAATCCGCGGACACACTCACTGCTATGTAGTGAAGTAGATTCGCTACCTAGTAATTCCGATTGTCCATAGGATCAATACCAGAATGAATCACTAGATTATCACAATGAAATATTTATTATTAAAATTATTGGTTGACCTAATAATAATAATACTTTATCGGTCAACGGCAATCGCGGCAAGTTCGCGTGTGTCATTATGCGGATACGTTTTGGAATGATTGCATTACTCACGGTCGATCGCTATTGTTGGCTACGATTGGCGTTTTTAAGACTTGGGACTGCGATTGTCCTTTAATAGCCTTATTACATTCGCGTATCCTACCGGCTGCGCCAATTAAATAAGTCAAAACGTGTTGTAAAAAAAAAATATAATTTTATTAAACGGTGCGGAACTTACGCGGAACTTACAGGAATATCATATTCAATTTGACGGTTTGAATTCGTCGGATAAACTCAAACTCCAAACTGTTGTCAACGCTTAGCAAACTTCGGCTGAGCTTTCAAGATCATGAGATTTTTCTCTTTAGCAATGCTCTTTATTATTTACTCTCTTTTTGAGTTTTCTAGAATATTCACCCGCATTCCGATGCCAGCGCGTACGCGAGTCTCAGATCTCAGCTCGTTGCATTCGGACGTGCGCGCTTGACAAGTTATTTTCGCAAGTGATCAACACAATCTCTTTATCTCTTTGTGTTCTTCTTGCACTATTTTTAGCCACTACTTGCGGTGGCGGCAGCTTATTGCGGTATTTTACCTAAGATAAACCAGACTTAAACGGTGCTTAGTTTGCCCCTCGCCCTGCGCGCTGCGCAAGCGAGAGGTTGGTTCCGTTAATTCTTATCTTTTGATCTGGAAAAGTGGACGACAATTGCATTATTTGACTCCAAATAATAACAATTGAAGGTATGGACAATAACTCATGGAATCAGTCGCTACCTAGTAATAGGCAAGCTGTACTGGAGACTATGAGAAAAGCTGCTGGGGTAAGCCCTGAAACTCTACGCTCTAAAATCCGCGGTAGCGTAGCATCCATTTCTGCGGAAAACAACAGCTTATTGCCAAATCGGGTGATAACTGGGCCGGCAGTAACAACAAGCACTGATACCAGCGTTACCTGCACTATCTCTATGTCGCAAGCAAGTTTGACATCTACATCTACGTATATTGTAGCGGCAACTGTGGGGCCTAACATTTCCTCGACTACGTCACTTGACAACACATTGGGTGAAATCTTGTCAGCAGCAACTCGTAAGACGAAGTGCTCGTTTCAAGACCGTGGCCTGCCTGCTAGTAAAAAACATAAAGGAGTTATAAACACTTCTAAATCTATACAGAAAGCTAAGTCGAAGCCCGCTGAGCTGCACAACGAAGTAGTCAAAGAAACGGCATCCACCTCGACTGCAGCAGCACTGAGTAAAAACCGTTTTGCAGCTCTGGACGAAGAAGCGGACAACATGATGGAGCAAGGATTGTCAGAAAGCGGTTCTGACGACGAAGATAAAGCTCGTGCTGTTGGCAACGGGAACAAACATCCTTAAAAACGCTCTCAAAGCCTCCAGCAATATGTGTACCACAAGTCAACAATCCCTCAGACATGGAACAAGCACTAGACTCGTGCGTGGGTGCCAACAACTATAGCATTCGCACCTCTAAGTTCGGTGTATCACGGATATACTCCGCAAACTCTGACGCTTTCCGAGCAGCTGTAAGACATTTGACAAAACTTAACTGTCAATTCTAGCACCACCAACTTAGGGAGGAAAAGCCTTACAGGGTTGTCGTCAAGGGTGTTAATGCCAACGTCCCCAAACCACAAATTGCGCAAGCTTTTACTGACCAGGGTTTCGAAACTCTCAATATATATTGCCCAAGAAAGGCAGATTGGCGTAACGTTCAGGTCAACGAGACAGACGATGAAGCGACGATCAACTACAAGACTAGGCAAAATCAATTTTTTGTCAATCTAAAACAAGGACCCAATGTGTCTAGTGCTTTGAAAATTACACAACTCGGCAGATACAGAGTCTCAGTGGAGCGTGCTCCTCGCAGAAAAGAAGTTCTACAACCTGAGATGCCACATCTTCGGTCATTCCAAAAATTATTGTCTTCAGGACCCAATGACTGGTTCTCTGCTTTGCACGAGTGAAAATTTCCTGTGCGTCAACTGCGGTGGTGATCACGCGTCGACCGACAAAGACCTCCCCACCAGGATTAAGAAAAGCAAAAAAATGAAACCGATCCCAAGGCTCCATGCTACTGGCAACACTGCCAGGCCAAAATATAACCAAGGCCCTTCACGTGGATTCCCCCCGGCTGAGACCGTCAGATGCAGTATGTCTTACGCCGACGTTGCTCGGCCCAAAAGGTCCAAATCTGGTCCAAATTCTGACAAGCATCTTCAGCGAGAATCAAACTCACTGCCTGACAAGAAATTGGATGCGCTGGAGAGCTCCATACGGGATCTAAACTCCAGAATGGACCAATTATTCAAGTTGGTTCAAGAGACTATGGAGGCTAACAAAGCCTTCCGTGAATTGGTCCAGGTTCTCATTTCAAGTATCCAAAAATGATGCAACTATCATTAAAATCGGATTGTGGAACGTACGGGGACTAGTTAAGGGCTCTGGAGAGCTCCGGCTGCTTCTTAGTGCAAATAATATAGATGTAATGTTTGTCACAGAAACACACATGAAAGAGGGACAGCGTGTCTTCCTGCCAGGCTACTCCACCTACCATGCCTTCCACCCCAGCGGTAACAGCAAAGGTGGCGCCACAGTCATTGTGCGCTCCAGCATGTGCCACAATCCTCAGCCTCCCATCTCAACAAACAACATACAGCTAGCAAGAGTGAATCTGCAGACATCGGAAGGGCCCATCGCACTAGCATCTTTGTATCTTCCTCCCAAAGAGCCTTGTACTAAAGCGGAATTTGAATCCCTGTTTGCCATGCTAGGTAACAAATTCATTGCAGGTGGTGACTACAACGCCAAGCACTCATGGTGGGGCAACTCAACAAATTGCTCCAGAGGCAAAATATTGCAGGATGTAGTGGCGAATGATCGGTACCAAATTCTTGCAACGGGTGAGCCTACATTCTACTCATCCAACTCCCTAGTGTCAACATCAGCGCTAGATTTTTTTGTCATTAATGAATACGCAACACCACTTATAGCTGATTTACACGCCACTCCGATAAACAAGTCACAGCGCTCTTGTTTACCAGCACGCGGTGCTGATACAGAAATTTTCAGGGCCCATCTGGAGCAGCTGATTGATCTAAATATGGAAATTCAAGACGCAGATGATATTGATAACGCAATCGATATTTTTATGAGCAAGCTGAAAGATGCTGCAACAAGAGCTGCTCCTAGGAATCAACAACATCTGCATGGAGATAGATCGCCTCAGCTTCCTTCTATAATCGTTGAGCTCCTGCGTCTCAAGCGCAAAGTAAGAAAGGAGTATGCAAGAACAGGAGATGCCCGAATCCAACAGATTCTCAACAGGCTGGCTGATCGTCTTCACAAAGTTCTGGCTCGCAGGAAAAGAATTCAAATTGACAACATGTTGGAAAACTTGGGTACCGATGTCTCTACTAATTACTCTCTGTGGAAAATTACTAAGAGATATAAGACATTGGCAACACCGAAATCGGCTATTAGGACCCTTCAGGGACCTGGTGCCGCACTAGTCTTGACAAAACGGAAGTATTTGCACCTGAGAGTCACTGCAGGATAGTTTCGGAGGCATTGGAAACACCGTTTCAAATGGCTTTGCCTTCAGATACTGTGACACTGGATGAAGTGAAGCAGCTGGTGTCAAAGCTAAAACCCAATAAGGCTCCTGGCGAAGACTTACTCGATAACAGAACCATAAGACTCCTACCAGATCAAGCACTGTTGTTTTTGGTGCTTATTTTCAACAGCGTCCTACGTGTGGGATGCTTTCCGAGAGCCTGGAAGTCGGCAAACATTATTATGATCCTCAAGCCTGGAAAGCAACCAACTGATGTGGACTCTTATAGGCCGATCAGCCTTCTTCCTTCACTGAGCAAAATAATGGACAGGTTGATTCTAAACAGAATGCTGGATCTCGAGACTGTTACCCTTGCGATCCCTAAATTTCAATTTGGATTTCGCAAGCAGCATGGCACTCCAGAACAGCTGCATAGAGTTGTCAACTTTGCGTTAGAGGCCATAGAGAAGAAAGAGTATGCGGTCGCTGTCTTCCTGGACATACAGCAAGCTTTCGACAGGGTGTGGCACCCTGGACTTCTTTACAAAGCCAAGAGACTCTTAACCCCCCAGCTGTTCCAGGTTATAAAGAGCTTCTTAGAAGGGCGCACATTCCGAGTGGCTGACGATGGGTACAAGTCCTCCATTAAATCAATCGAGGCTGGCGTTCCCCAGGGCAGTGTTCTAGGCCCCACATTGTACTCGATATATTCAGCGGATATACCAAACCATATGGCAATCACCTCAGTCGATAAAAGCGATACGCTAATAGCGACCTACGCCGACGACACTGCGGTGCTCACAAAAAGCAGTTGCATACTACTAGCCAACAGTGCACTGCAGGAGTTTTTGGACGCATTCCAGGAATGGTGATCGAAATGGAATGTGTGCATAAACGCAGGTAAATGTGCAAACGTGACTTTCACAAATCGAGTGCAGAACTGCCCAGTCGTATCACTTAATGGAAGAGTACTGGATCATTCATTTGCGTACAGGTACTTAGGTGTCATCCTAGACAGAAGCCATACCTTCGAAAGACATGTCACGTCACTGCAGAACTCATATAGAGCCAAATTAAACAAGATATCCTGGTTACTCTCCGCCACAAACAAATTGTCGCTGGCGAACAAGGTCAAAATATACAAGTGCATTTTAGCTCCCAGCCTATTCTATGCCATACAGGTGTACGGTATTACTGCCAAGTCGCACCTGAATAAGATCCGTGTGCTACAAGCTAAGACTTTGAGGATGATCTCTGGGTCTCCATTGTACATAAGGACACGTAACATTGAGCGCGACCTTAAGGTGCCCAAAATAGGTGACAGAATCCAAGTGATTGCCCAAAAATACACGGAGAGGCTAGGAGCTCATCCAAACTGTTTAGCTAGACGCCTAAATACTGCCTGTCACCGTAGAAGAGTAAGGAGGAGACTCAAACGCTATCACCCTCAAGACCTCCTGAACCGGGTCTTGACATAAATATCTCATACTAAAATTTAGACGATCTACCTAGTATCACCCCTTAAGCCTCCCCCTTATAAGTTATCTTTAATTTCATTGTTATGTTCTATCATAAATTATTTTGTTATTTTTAGTTTAATTTTCTGATTAGTTTAAGTTGCCTTGCAAGGTAGCAGCACACTTATCTTGTTAAATAAATTTCAGTATTAAAAAAAAAAAAAAAAAAAAAAAAAAGCGCTTACGCTTACTTAACCGCCCGTCCGCTCCTTGACGTTATTCGTTAGCTTGTGTCTGACCGAGATTAAGGAAGAAATATAAGAGCAATTATAGCTAATTCACTTGGCCCTATTTATAACACCAAGTGATTTAAAAAAAAACATCGGTTCAATTCCATCCCCCCACTCATTAATAATGACATTCATCGTTTCACAAATAGTATGACAGTCTATTACCGACTAGGCATAGTTGGCATGCACTTTTATGCTATACTTAAGTCAGGACTAGGAGCTGTTTTATAGCATTGGTTGGTAGATTCGATGACACCATTATTTTCTTTTTCACTTGTCTTTCTGTAAAGAAAATAGAATAGCAGTTCAATATAGCCCAAACAATTCAGTTCATAGGGATATTAAAAGAAGTGGAATACTTAATTCAATTACTAGCTACAAGGCGCAACTACTATTTTCATCACGCGTGTTTAAGTACACAAACAAGGCACAAGAACCTGAGTCCAGTCTGTCGCACTAAGTAAATCTGTGTTAAATTTTGCCGAAGAATTGGAAGCTGCACATTCTAACCAGGCTTCTATGCCTAATCAGGGACCCGAAATTAGGTCGCAGGCAAGAAGAGCTGCAGATCAAAGGGCGCCTCCAATGGAAGGGTTTTCTGCCTTTGGATCGCAGCAAAATTATGGTGGGCGTCCATATAGAGTTACCCGAAATATCGCTAATTGAGAGCTGCGTTACTAAGGTCACTCCTCTATTTTGATTGAAGAATTTATATACTGTTTCGAAGCACTTACGAGGCAGACGTTAGATGGCAATATTGAGTTGCTGTCGCGTTATGCATGTAACTTGTTTGAGGGAAGTGCTAGTGAATGGTATTGGCGATACCAGAAGAGTGTGCGGGTAGGATATTGGCCAGATTTTTGTGCAGCTGCAAAAGGTCAACTTAAAGATGTTAGAACAGACCCCGAGATACTTACAGCTCTTTCAAAAAGGGAAGGACAAAAGCCAAATTATTTATTTTACCATTTTTATGAGGCGATAGTAGCACTCGCAGATTGGTTGATTCAACCTTTGAATGAGCAGGCGATACTAGAGGTGCTACGAGCCAATTTCCAACCTGATATTCAGCACGAGAAATTACATATATCAATTCCGAAAATGGTCTAGCACATAGGACGCACGTGTGAGCGATTTATTAAAAATATATCGCAGCCAACTCCAACTCACCAGCGTGCTGTGGTGCGACGGTTTGGCAGCGGAGTCACCGTGCAAACCGAAGGGGTTGATGAAAGTGTTAAAATACCCTCGACCGGAAACACGAAAATTCAACCCGGAATCGATCATCCACCTGGATAACCCCGAATTATACAACCAGAGAGGGGAAATCTCGGTGTGCGTGGCCAATTTTTCGGCTCTGTGTCCCTTTTTTTTTTTTTTTTTGCTAAAACCCTAACCTCAACAGCACCCCGACGATATCGGGGGCCGATGTTGTGTGCCGTGTTGTAATTGATTAGTGATAAAATTGTGCAAGTGCGAATAAAGTTATGAAACTTGATGTTAAAAAAAAATTAAAAAACATATTAATATTAATCGAAAAAAAAGTTTAAACACATTCTTACGTTCAACATTAAAATTAAAACTTACAGGTTCAGGCGTAACTTAACAAAATTGTTAATCTAATTAACGTATAGTGTGTTAGCCCATGATTGTTGTTAATATTTTGTCGTATTATAACCATTAGCTCCCAGTCATACCTAATTGTTTTCTCACAGTTTAGCGATCATGCATGGACATACGAAAGATTTTTCATTAATACATACATATGAATATAGGCGGGTAAAAGCTTCTCGTTTACGCGTGAACTGAGCTGAGCAACCAAAATGTACAAAGCGATTATGTCGAGAAAGAGCTTTCTAGCTCTATCTGTAAGCCTTGGCCACAACAAGCACTTTGTATTTGTTGTACAAGTAACAGCTGGAGTAATAACACAACTCACCGAATAAATAATCTTGAATATTTGCTTTATAAATTTATATTATAAATTAAAAATTTCTTGCTGGAAATGGGGATCAAAAGTTGGTGACGGTTCGCCCTCAAATTCATTTCCAAAGATCTGTATGAAAATTCTCTTGAGACGTGTTTTTCACTTTTCCCAGAATCCAAACTTCTTCGCTAGAAATGCCACTTATAGATTTGTTTTTTTAAGTTGTTAGTTTGGTCCGATTTGCTTCAAAATTATTTTCAAAGCTATACATAAGAACTAAATGAATACGTGTTTCAGCGATTTGGGAATTTCCGCACGCAGCAATGGTAAATTGGCGGAAAACGGATGTATGAAAGTTTTTTGTTGACCATCCGATCAGTTTCAACACCATTATCAAAGCTTTTTGAGAACATTTACTTTACACATGCCACGGGCAATTCCGGGTTATACCCGCTAGTATATTTATATTTATATATATGTCGTGTATCCAACAAATTAATGTGAGTTTTATTTTTCAATGTTAACGATTAAGTATTAGTAAGAAAAAGAGAATTTGACAGAAGGTACTGCTATTCAATATTACTGTCCTACTTGTATTAGGGTTGCTACTGAAAGCATGGTGTGAGACAAAGAAGATAGTCTCGGCCGAGCATCGCCCGAGTGTGTTGTATAACGTTCATGTTTGGAATAGTGTTGAGTGTTCACTAACAATACTAAAAGTCAGAGAAGAATCTAGAAAGACAAGAGCATGAGTAGTATGCAATAGGACAATGAAAATCAGGCATTCTAAAAGTGAAAGTCATAGCGAACGGACGTGCTCGCTCCTAAGAATATAATTTTTTTGTGACTATAACGACACTCGGGACTTGCTGTGCTGCCAGTATGCTTAATTGCAAAGGAAGTGATTTCTCTGATCCGACATTAGAAGTGGGATTGGGCGATGCCCCTCCACGAGGCAATTCTGACGATTCGTAGCGTCAGCTTCTGGAATCTCAAATCCGAAATTTTCTTGAGATTATTAAAGCAATGCAGATGTCTTCGTGGGAATGGAGACATCGGCGGCGACTTTATTGAACATTTTTAAGGGCCGACCGAATGCTGGCGAATGCGTCTCCGTATATGCGAGCCGTCTTGTGACGTCACTTTTAGTGTTTTGTATTATGGTTGTACGTATAAAGTATCGTTTCAATTTTTGTTAATTTGTTTTCTGGATCGGATTCACTGTTTATTATTCTTAGCTTTTCGTTATCTGTTTTGTGGAATCTTTCAATGTCAGAAATTCCATTTTTACTAGTGGTTATAGTTATTTGGACATTTTCGGACTGTAACCATAATTGGAGTGCTGCGCACATGAATGCTGAATCTTTGTCGGCTTTGATTTCTATTGGTTTACCCATTAGGTTCAAAATTTGGAGGATTTCTCGTTTTGTTTCGAGCCAATCTCTGCTGTTTATATCTATTAATGCTGCGTAGTTAGAGTAAATGTCTATGCAAGATAGAAATTGTCTGTTATCAATGATATAAAAATCCATGACGTATTTCTCTCGGGGGTTGGACGTTTCTGGAGTGGTTTGAAAGGAGAGTTTAGTATTTCTGTGTTCCGTTTTGGCTACGTTGCATATTTCGCATTCATTTATGATATTTTGTATCAATTTTTGGTGATCAGGGTAGTAATATTTTTCTTTAAAAAAGGCTGTAACTTTCTCTATACCTGGATGCAATAAGTCTTTATGATTTTAATGGATGATTTCCTTGAAGTGTGCATGGGTTTAGATATCTTTAACTTGTTTGGTAATTTCAGTACCTTTGTTAGGTTACTTGGATTAATTATTTCAATGTAGGCATTTTGGAAAATTATGAAGTCTGCTGGAAGTAAATTACACTTTTCTTAGAGCATAAATTTCTATAATCAATTCTTTAGCGTATTCGTGGGTCATTTCCTGATAAGAGATTTTAATTTGTTGTTTATGGAAGTAGCGTATTGTTTCTACTTTGTTACTATTAGTTTTTATGAATTCTAATTGCCTGTTATAATAGTTAACGGGTCTTTCTGTAATAGAAATATGATTTTCGTTATCTTCCTGTGGACTGTGGATTGTTACAGCTAAGCTATCTGGAGTTTTGCCCAATAGATTTTCCTCTATTTTGATTCTCGATAAAGCGTCTGCTACATAATTTTTTTATCCGGGGAAATATTTAATGTGGTAATCAAACTCATTTAGCTTGATTTTCCATTTTCAAATGCTTCAATGTACTCTTATCTTTATCTTTTGTGTTTATGACTGCACCTTTCTTCAACTGTGCTATTTCTGCAAAATTTGGGATGAACTTTCGGTAGAAGCCGCAAAGTCCTAAAAATGATTTAATTCCTTTCGCTGCTTTAGGTATTGGGAATTTTTGTATCGCCTCAATTTTGGCTGGGTTAGGTTTTATACCTTCCGTTGTGATTAATTGTAGTTTTAGGTTGGCCTCCCTTAGTTTTGTGAATACCCTCCTCAATGACAATATATGTTCCTCCAATGAAGTGGAGTATACAATTATGTTGTCCATATAGACAAGAATCCTTGTAGATCAAATCTTCAAGGAGATTGTTCGTGCAGCGTTGAAACGTTGCAGGTGCATTTTTCAAACCAAACGGCATTCGAGTGTACTCATAATGTCCATTTTACGTTGATAACGCTGTCTAGGAGTTGAGTTTTCATCCACTTGGATCTGGTGAAAACCTTTCGCGAGGTCAATGGTATTAAAATACTGACATTTACAAAGTTTGTCGAGTGTCCAAATAGACGAACAATAAGGTTACTTCGACTTGCGAATTATACCTTGGTTAATCATGTCTTTGATTTGGTTTTCGACTTCTTGGTCGAATGTTTGTGCATATTTGTATGGTATTAGGTAGATCGGGTCTTCATGTTTGTTTTGGATGACATGTTTGAATATCACCGAACTCTCGTAAGAGAGAGTGAATAGTCTCGTTAATTTGCCTTTATGTAATCATTTATACGAACGGTTTTATTTTTATAGTCTATTAATGCTTGAGAACTCTAGGAATTCTCGACCTAGTTGCAAATCATAATTTTCTGAAAAATTCTGTAAATAAAATTTCTGATGTGTTGGACAAAGCTTGCTGGTTTTCAGCGAAATGGTTTGATTTAATAAAACTATACCGTTAATGGTATGAACTTCTAGTTGCCAATTTTAGAAAATTTTCTTTCATTAACTTTATAGACGACCCCGTGTCTATTATGCATTTTAGAACTTTATTGTTCATGGTTAGTTTTATATATGGGTTGGATCTTCTCTGTCTGTTTCTGAATCCGAGGCAGTTTGATGAAAATTTTCACTAGTATCCATTTTCATCTGCCCGCTAGCGCATTCGCGTTGCCTCTTAACTGTTAGATTAGGGGCTGCTGAATAGCTTTGTTGGTTTTGGTAGTTAATGGGATTTTGAGCCCTGCCTTTATTCGAATTCTGCCAAACTCTTGATTTACTTGTAGACTACAATCGACTTATGATTTTGATTTCTGCGTGTTGTTACTATAGTTTTGTGTTTTAGGCGTGTAGCCGTAATTTTAAATTTTCCCAATCTCACGGAATAAACGGATCATTTTGATTGTTTTAATTTTTAGTTTTATTGGACAATACTACATCGTAAGCGCTTTCTCGTTGCGCTACTTGCTTGAGATAAGAAACTGTGGTTATACCATGACGAGCTAGAGTCATGAATAGTCTGTCAGGCAATTTTCTCATTATCACGTCTTTAACTGGTTGTTTAATGCGTTTGTGTTAAGCATAGTATTCATTTGGTTATCTTCTAACATTAACTTATTTGAAATAATATAAGATTCGTATTCTAGTTCTTCTACAAACTTACGAATACTTCCAGTAAAGGGGGTAATGTAGATACGTCTAAGGAGCTCTTCGCAGGGTGTCTGCGTCTTGAATTCCGAAATAAGTGCTGACCTCAACTCTGGCCAGGTGTTGGCAGCGGATAGCTGTGTTGCTCTCTCGGCATCTCCTCCGATTAGCATTTCAATATTGCCGAATAGGACGCTACATTGTCGCACGTCTCTCGGTGGATACAATTGCATTATGAAGTCTATGCGTCTTATGAAGGCGCTTAAATCTTCTGTAGCTCCATTGAACGTTGGCACTTGCCTAATCTGGCTTAGTGCTTGATTTAGATGCAGCTCACTCAATTGGAGTATTGACCCCGTTAGCTGTGACAACTTAATTTACTTCACTTTTTGTTGTGTTGTCTTTGTGGTCTTTTTATTTGGTGAGTGCGTTTGAAGGGATCAAAAGATTTGCAAATCCGCGGGCACACTCACTGTTATGTAGTGAAGTATATTCGCTACCTAGTAATTCCGATTGTCCATAGGATCAATAGCAGAATGAATCACTAGATTATCACAATGAAATTATTATTAAAATTATTGGTTGACCTGGGATATAATAATACTTTAGCGGTCAACGGCACTCGCGGCAAGTTCGCGTGTGTCCTTATGCGGATACGTTTTGGAATGATTGCATTATAATATATAATTTTATTAAACGGTGCGGAACTTACGCGGAACTTACAGGAATATTATATTCAACTTGACGGTTTGAAATCGTCGGATAAACTCAAACTCCAAACTGTTGTCAACGCTTAGCAAACTTCGGCTGAGCTTTCAAGATCATGAGATTTTTCCCTTTTAGCAATGCTCTTTATTATTTACTCTTTTTTTTAATTTTTTTCTAGAATATTCTAAGAACCTGAATTTGCGCTGCGTTGGCAATTTGGGCATTTGGTGGGAATAACGATTGCGGCGGATGTTTATGTCTAGTGATTAGGTTTATAATTTTGGGCCTCTAAGGTTTATTGTTACAAATTCCAATTGGTGTGTATCGTATTACAATATTTAAGTGTTGTGTTTAGTTGCTAGGGCTTATGTATAAGGGGTTGGAATTGAGTGCTGTGGACATATGTTAAATGCTATATGAGTGTATGTGCAAGTGTAGTATATGTTGTGGGTGTGGTACATATGTCACTATATATATTTTAAATTATTTTTGTATGATATAAAAATCTGTTACAGCCGCTTCTTAACCTTGCCCAAAAATACGCTAGGTTTCAACACGTATTAATTTGTAGCTTCGAGGGCTATGTGTGGGAATTATTTTCATTTATATTTCAACCTAGACTAAATTATGTCTGAGTAAATATTTGACTTTTTGGGAACCAAGAGAGGTTACTTAGTTAAAACAGGTCTACCATTAGGGATCCTGCTAATATATATCTTTCAATTGGCCTTATTGCAGGATCATGGAAGGGTGGGCAAATGCGCGTCCACAGCAGTGCATCTGAGTGTTCCGATTTTATGTAGTGCCTGCTATAACTTTCTTATCATATATTTATTTAAGTCATATTGGGCTAGGGGGCCCGTATTTCTCACCCTCTTCCTCATTCAGTACGCGACTTTTATGAAGTAGATTTATAAATTAAAGAGCAAATTAATCAGCGGATTTAGTGACCCACCCGCATTCCGATGTCAGCGCGTACGCTTACTTAACCGTCCGTCCGCTCCTTGACGTTATTCGTTAGCTTGTGCCTGACCGAGATTAAGGAAGAAATGTACGAGCAATTATAGCTAATTCACTTGGCCCTATTTATAACACCAAGTGACTTAAAAAAAACTTCGGTTCAATTCCCTCCGCCAAATCTCCCCTGCCCTAGGTTGCAAGTTTAGTACTGTTGATGAATTTTAGATTCTAAATATATTTAATGACCAGTATTAACCTGTAACCCATATGCTGTTGTGAGACATCCTAGAACTATATCAGCTTCAACATGGTTGAATAGCCGTGGAGTAGTCTATTAATACATAAGCATAGTAATTTGATCGTGTTATTACATTAGAACGGAATTCTATCTGGAACAAGGAAAGTGGCCAAAAGAGCTACGTCTTGCCGCAGAACAAATCACCCTAACTGGTACGATAAACATTCTTAAAGAGCAAAGATTTCGCTTGATTATGCTATCGCTGGCATAGTTGGCATGCACTTTTATGCTATACTTAAGTCAGGACTAGGAGCTGTTTTAAAGCATTTGTGGGTAGATTTAATATCCTTATGAACTGAATTGGTTGGGCTATATTGAACTACCATTCTATTTATAAATTACTAAAGGAAATTCGAAACATTATGCTATTTATTAATAAATATGTCGTGTATCCAACAAATGATTGTGAGTATTATTTTTGAATGTTAACGATTAAGTGTTAGTAAGAAACAGAGAATTTGACAGAAGGTACTGTTATTCAATATTACTGTCCTACTTGTATTAGGGTTGCTACTGAAAGCATGGTGTGAGACAAAGAAGATAGTCTCTGCCGAGCATGGCCCGAGTGTGATGTATAACGTTCAGTTTGGTATAGTGTTGAGTGTTCACTAACAGTACTAAAAGTCAGAGAAGAATGTAGAATGACAAGAGCATGAGTAGTATGCTGGAGGACGATGAAAATCATTCGATTCTAAAAGTGAAAGTCATAGAGAACGGACGTGCTCGCTCCTAAGAATATAATTTTTTTGAGACTATAACGACACTCGGGACTTGCTGTGCTGCCAGTATGCCTAATTGCAAAGAAAGTGATTTCACTGATCCGACATCAGAAGTGGGATTGAGCGATGCCTCTCCACGAGAAAATTCTGACGCTGCATGGCTTCAGCTTCTGGAGTCTCAAAACAGAAAATTTCTCGAGTTATTTAGAGCAATGCAAATGTCAAATGCTGCATTAATTTGGTGAGCCCGTTCCATTTTGTGTTCATTCTGTAGCTAAATGAATGCTCATCAAGAGAGTGCTGAAAAGCTGAAAAATTCTAATAATTTAGTAGTTCTAAAGGGCATTGGTGAAAAACATTAACATAACACTATGCAAATCTGGCTTAAAAAAAAAATAAAACCTACAATGACCGATGATACTGCTGTTTGTAAAGTGATTCTTAAAGTAAAGTAATGACTTAAATTCTACCCAACAATTTTGACTATGGCATGATCTAAGCGAAATGTACACACGAGGACGTGTAAAAAGTCAGGAAGGCCATGTCGTGTATCAAACAAATTGTTGTAAGTATTATTTTTCAATGTTAACGATTAAGTGTTAGTACGAAAATGAGAATTTGACAGAAGGTACTGCTATTCAATATTACTGTCCTACTTGTATTAGGGTTGCTACTGAAAGCTTAGTGTGGGACAAAGAAGATAGTCTCGGCCGAGCATGGCCCGAGTGTGTTGTATAACGTTCAGTTTTTAATAGTGTTGAGTGTTCAATAACAATACTAAAAGTCAGAGAAGAATCTAGAAAGACAAGATCATGAGTAGTATGCTAGAGGACAATGAAAATCATTCGATTCTAAAAGTGTAAGTCATAGCGAACAGACGTGCTCGCTCCTAAGAATATAATTTTTGTGACACTATAACGACACTCGGGACTTGCTGTGCTGCCAGTATGCCTAATTGCAAAAGAAGTGATTTCTCTGATCCGACATATATATATTTTTTTTATTATTATTTTTGTATGATATAAAAATCTGTTACAGCCGCTTCTTACACTGGCCCAAAAATACGTTAGGT
The DNA here is from genome assembly GCF_035044405.1 of Drosophila montana. Taxonomy (NCBI): domain Eukaryota; kingdom Metazoa; phylum Arthropoda; class Insecta; order Diptera; family Drosophilidae; genus Drosophila; species Drosophila montana. Next base: position 43,219 of record NW_026997649.1, read on the forward strand.
TCCAACGGTATTAAATTGTAGCTTCGAGGGTTATGTGTAGGAATTATTTTCATTTATATTTCAACCTATAGTAAATCGTCGGGAACTCACTGACCATTCCCAGCTATGAGCAGGGGCATAGCTAGCCGGATAGGCTATAAAATTTTCGGCAACCATATCATTAGTACATTTATATTTAACATCGATTTCGTTCTTAGAATATAGCTCTCGTACATGTTGGAACGTTATGTCGATATGCTTACCACGTTTATGTACAAATTGGATTCTTAGCTAAGCACTGTGCGCTTTGATTATCGCAATACAATAAAATAGGATTGGTTTCTATAAATCCCATTTCATGCAACAATTTTTTAAGATATGTTGCTTCCCTTGCTGCGATAGATAAGGAAATATATTCGGTACTTCAGTACTGCTTAACGCCACCAGACTTTGTTTCTTCGATTCCCCCGAAATCGAGCTGCCTGCACCAATAAACCAAAATTCACTATACGATTTACGATCTGCAGTATCGTTCGCCCAGTATACTTCAACTTATCCATAGATCTGTTCGCCAGTATCCTGATAGTGCAGTTGCATATTAGCCGTGCCTTTTAGGGGCTGTGAGGGCTGGCATTTCGTTGTGCTAGTTTCGCTACCGAATGTAGTATGTTCGGCCAGGTTGTTATGGCCAAATCCATCAAAGGGCCTATCAATGATTGGTAGCTCTTTTCATTAACCATCTCGCAGTTAACGTAATCACACCTGACTTGGTGACCTGCAGTGGTGTAGCTACAGGCCTACACGTCGACATGCCCCAGGTATGTAGCATTTGCTCCACATACTGCTTATGGCCGATAGTTATGCTGCCAGTCTCCCCTTCGCGCTCAATTTCTATGCCCAAGAAACGATTGAGCTGGCCGCCATTAACAACGTCAAATTCACTGGCAATGGACGCTTTTGAATTTTAACAATTCGTCTTTATTTGAGCTGGCAAGTAAAAGATCATCAACATAAACTGCAATTATATTAATTTTACTTTGCCGATTGCGTATATATACACAGGGCTCGCTGACACATGGAGTACAACCCAGTTTTCTCAAGACTGCATCCAGTCTACTGTTCCACTCTCTACCGCTTTGCTTAAGCCCATAGAGAGATTTTTAAAGCTTCAAGTCTTTATCAGGGAATTCATCGCTTACAAGTAAACTTCCTCTGAAAGTTCACTATTCAGGTAGGCAGTAGACACGTCCACCTGATGTACAAACCACTTATGTTACTTACGAATATCTCACAACTGGAGAGAACGTTTCAATGAAATCAACGCCATATCGCTGCGCAAGCGCAAGCCTTCCTTGTCAGCTTTTATGCCAAAACCCCATTTGCAGCCTAAAGCTTTCTTAGTTGCTGGCAAATCCACAAGCTCCCATGTCTTATTGGCTTCAAGTGCCTTTACCTCCTTCTGAATCGATGCTGACCATTCTTGGCTCATTTTTGATTCAGGCAATTATACTGCTTACAGGGTCTATCTGGTTTTCCTGTTTTCATCTTTTGTGGACGCCCTGGACCACGAGCTTCACAGTTTACGGGCGGCTCTGCATTATCACTTACTGCGCTCTCATATTCGTCAGTATCTTCCTTTTCAGTATGTTGTCCTCCAATTTCAATCTCTGCCTGTGTTTGCAGGACATTCTCAGCCTCAGCCGGCTGATTAACTGTTAAACAATCATCAAACAGCAATGTTTCCTTTTTATCGCTTGCAGATCCACCTAAGTTACTTTCTATAAAATTAACTTCTCTGCTTTCGATAACTTCCTTCGACTCTGGACAAAATAGGCTATATGCTCTTACTGCCATCGAATATCCAATCATTATATATTCGATTCCCTTCGGACTAAATTTATTTCTGTGCCCCTTATTTCAGACAATTGCTCTTGAGCCGAAAACCTTCAAATGCGATACATCCGGTTTCTTTCCAATCCAAACCTCAAAAGGTTTTTTGTATATCTCTACCAGTGTGCGATTTTCTCGCACAGCAACAGGTACTGTCAGTTGTCTTTTAATTAAAAATTCTGTATTCCGACAAGAAATTTTCAAATTCATGACTAACATACTCGCGTCCGTTATCGCTATGAGTAGTTTTTACCATTTTGCCGCATTGTATCTCGGCAAACACAACAAAGTCCTTAAACGCGCATCGCGAGACTTCAAAAAATACACATCTGTGTAGTGTGAGCAATCATCAATGAATGATACGAAGTACCGTGCGCCGCCGGCAGACGGTCTGCTTATTGGTCCACAAATGCCAGTCAATAGTTGAACCTCACGATTTTCAGATGCTATTGGAAATGGCCTTACACTAATTTTAGTTTTTGCGCAAGTTTCACAAAGGTCATCTTTTATTTTAAAATTTTTATTGATTGATTTTAAACCATGCACCATCTCACAACATGCCATTTTCCTTAAACTGGCCAGATTTCAGTGGCCAAAACGATAATGCCATTTCCATAACTCACTGCTGCTTGAATTTGAGTACATGCACTGCTTCATTTTTACGTCAATGGTGAACAAATCACATCTCCTGTAGGCTTGTAGTATATTCACATTTTTTTCTCTGTCTTTTATTATTGCTCTGTCTCTATCAAAAATAACTCTGTTTCCTTTTTCGACAGCTTTTGATACCGATATAAAGTTTGCATGCAACTCATTAACATACAAAACATTTAGCAGTTCAAGACAAAAATTTCCCACACTAAAAACACAGTACCAATGCCGTCGGCAGATATGAAATATTCTCCTGCAAGCAGTATTTTCTCTTTGTGCTCTCTAATATATACGATCCATTACCTATCACAACACATTTGAGCAGTGGCGCCACTTTCCAAACACCACGTCGATTTTGTCAAGTTGTCGCTTTTCTGCACATTCGTAAGTATGGCTAACGATCGCTTCATTTCAACGTTGCTCTCTTTGCCTTCTCTACTTTTCTCTTTCTCCTTGCACTCAGCAATAAAATTACGTTCTCCGCCGCATCTATAACATTTTTTGTTCCTTTTCTGATGCGTACCATTACCCGCTTCTTCGTTGTTCACTTTTTGTCTTTGTCCTTCTTCAATAATCTTGATTTTCAAATCAGACAAGGACGGCAACTATCCACGCGTTTCGATCGCTACATTTAATTTTTCAACTATGTTGGAAATTAAGAATAATAATTAGCACAAAGCAAAACAAAAGACTAAGGGGTGACCAGGATTCATATATAAGTTGTCGCCAAAAAATTATGCATATTTCAATACTAGTAAATTAAGATTATTTTTAAATTTACTTAGGAAAGCTATTTTCTCTAATAACACCCTTCTTCTTAGCTGTAGGCTCTAATAGCGTTACTGACAAAACTGGCTGTGAAAAGGGACACAGCAAATAAAACACCTCCATCGGTCGGTGATGCTAGGAAAAACAAACGCGCACAAGAGCCGTAGTACATGAAAAAATTTCATTTGTTCTGCTCTCGTCTCGCTATCATTTTTCAGCTACCGCTTCGGCTACGCAGAGCACATCATTTAATTTTTTGCTATTGCTATTGCTATAGCCAATGACGCGACAAAGCTACGAGCTTAGCACAGCGAATGCTTTTTCATTTTTCGGCTCTGGCTTTGCTACGGCTCTGTTCAAAGAGAGAGCGATAACGAGAGCAAAACGGAATACTACGGAGTAGCGTAGCATTTTTAAACGCTGCCCTAGTGTCGTTATAGCCACAAACAAAATTATATTCGTAGGAACGAGCACGTCCGTTCACTATGACTTTCAGTTTTAGAATAGAATGATTTTCATGGTCCTCTAGCATACTACTCATGCTCTTGTCATTCTACATTCTTTTACGACTTTAAGTACTGTTAGTGAACACACAACACTATTCCAAACTGAACGCTATACAACACACTCGGGCCATGCTCGCCAGAGACTATCTTCTTTGTCTCACACCATGCTTTCAGTAGCAACCCTAATGCAAGTAGGGCAGTAATGTTGAATAGCAGTACCTTCTGTCAAATTCTCTGTTTCTTACTAACGCTTAATCGTTAACATTCACGGCACGGCCTTCCTGACATTTCACACGTCCTCGTGTGTACATTTTGCTTAGATCATGCCATAATCGAAATTCTTGTGTACAATTTAATAGTCATTACTTAACTTTAAGTATCACTTTCCAAACAGCAGTATCATCGGTAATTGTACGTTTTATTCTTTTTCACACGTTTATAGGCTCTTGCTGCCCAGCAACGATAACATGGAGCGGATCCATACAGGTCTTTCAACCTCTGACCCCCGCCACCATATCACCCGCTTCAGCTCGCCATGATCGAGCACTTGTGCACGGCGTGACTTTTGTGGTGCGGTCTTAGCCATCGTGTATGAGCCCAACCGCACTCTCTCTAAGTGCCACAGTGTCTTGGCCAATGTCCTCAACATTGTCACACTCATCGTCTCTCAAATCTATCAACCCCTCCGATGCAGTGTTGCCTGGAAAAGCTCGTAAATGCTCATGCGCATACTTAAGAGTGCGCTTACTCGTCAGTGACTTTAATAAATACCTGTCTCCATCAAGTATTTCAATTATCTTAAAAGATCCCTTAAACTTGGGATCTAATTTAGTTGCTTTCGTTCTTCCCTCTTGAATAGGACATGATCACCAAGCTTATGTTGTACAATCTTTGCTTTATTTTTGTCAAACCTAGCCTTATCATATTTAGCGTCATTTACAATATTATCTTTGGCTTGTGTTCGTATTAAATCTTTATCAATTTTTCTTTCATCTGCTATTGTTATTATTCCAAACGGCCTTGCCTCTTTACCGATTAACAATTCTAACGGACTATATATCGTTACACGATTTGTCGTGCAATTTATTGCCAGCTGTATGTTCCTTAAAGCATCTTGCCAGGATCGCTGACTGCTCTCAACTGCTGTGAGCATGCTCTTCTTGGTGCTCATGACACGCTCTACTTGGCCGTTTGCTCGACTGGCGCCCTTCGCTATCAGCTGTAAACCTATCTACTGTGAAGAACAAAATTCTCTAAATCTTGCGCTAGCAAAATATGTACCCTGATCAATTATGATGCGTGCCGGCCCCACGAATAGTGCAACAGTTTCTTTGACTGCCTTAATGCAGTTTTCCGTATCAAGGTTCAGCGTATGTTGAAGGTCGTTTTTGCCAATTAAATTTTCGGTTAGCTTTTAATATGCACAGGGTTCCAGGGTATGTTATCTTTAGGCTTGTCAGATGGTGGTTTTGACACTACAGGTAATGAAATTTTCTGTGCTGCCATTTCTTTGAATCTTTCGATATAACACTCCTGCTCTTAACTCGTACGTCGCTGAGATAGCTTCTCTCATTACATGGTTTCGCAGAATCTCAGCTAGGTTTATGCGCATTTCAACCGTTTTCGCTGAGGATTGCGCGAAAAAAAATCAGCATGTAACATGCGTTCTCCCTTCCTGTATTCAATACTGAAATCGAATGATTGAAGATATGCCCACCATCGATGTACCTGCAATCTGTATGCGCAATAAGCACAATAAGTAAATAATGGCGGAAGTGTGTTACTGCGTTGTAGACCGCGAGGGTCTCAAGCTCGTATTAGTGATATTTTGCTTCAGCCATTGTACATTTGCTGTAATATTCAATAACTATGGGTCTATTTTCTATATTGTGCATTAAAATAGCACCATATCCAATAAAACTTGCGTCTATGTGTAGTTCAATTGGTTTTAGTGGATCGAAAATTGTCAAAACGGAGTCATTATTAAAAATTGATATGATTGCTTGGCGAATTTCCTCATATTCCGGCTTCTAGAAAAAGTTATTATTTTTGCAGGTGAGATTATATAAAGCTTTCATCTGCTCAGAAAATTTTGGTACGAACTGCCTAAAATACGAGGCTAGGCCTATGAATTGTCGCACCTGTGTTACTGACTGCGGTTACGGCGATTCGGACAACGCTTGTATCTTACGTTGATATAGTCGAATTTGACTCGCTTCAACTAAGTATCCTAATTATTCTATGCTCGTTTTCACGAATGAGCATTATGTAATATTAAATGAGAATCCAGCTCTAGATAAGTTTTCCAAGACCGCTTGTAGCCTTTCAAATGCCTCTTCCTTTGTCTTCGCTACAATTAACACGTCATCTATATAGACGATGGCATGGTAAAAACCACTTGCCATATCTAAACTGGAGAAATATTTGCCTTCATGCAGTTTATAATTTAGATCAGAAATCAAAGGCAGCTGATATTTGTCAGCGACCGATGAACATTAAGTTCCCGATAAACGACACAGCCGATCGGTTCCATTTTTCTTTCTAACCATGACGTTTGATTCTAACAATTCTTCTACTTTATTTTGCACGACTTCCTTTTCTTTTATAGTCATGACGTCTTTGATCAATTTTATCTGTGTTGCTTACTGCCCTATCATTATTCAAATGAGACTCCAGACCCTAAACTCAATATACCAAGTCCAACCAATATATCATAATACAAAAACTTATCCATAACTACATTCCTACAAATAATATTTCTAAAGGGCTTCATCGATTTCGACATTAACCAGATTTGCATAGTGTTATGTTCATGATTTTCACCAATGCCCTTTAGAACTACTGAATTATTAGAATTTTTCAGCACAACTCTCTTGATGAGCGTTCATTAAGCTACAGAATAAAAATAAAATGGAACCGGCTCACCAAATTAATGCAGCATTTGACATTTGCATTGCTTTTAATATGTCGATAAATTTTCGGTTTTGAGACTCCACAAGCTGAAGTCATGCAGCATCAGAATTTCCTCGTGGAGAGGCACCGCTCTAACCCACTTCTGATGTCGGATCAGAGAAATTACTTCCTTTGCAATTAGGCAACTGACAGCACAGCAAGTCCCGAGTGTCGTTATAGTCACAAACACATTTACATTCTTAGAAGCGAACACGTCCGTTCGCTATGACTTTCAGTTTTAGAATAGAATGATTTTCATCGGCCTCTAGCATACTACTCATGCTCTTGTCATTCTACATTCTTCTATGACTTTTAGTACTGTTAGTGAACACACAACACTATTTCAAACTAAACGCTATACAACACAATCGGGCCATGCTCGCCAGAGACTATCTTCTTTACCACACACAATGCTTTCAGTAGCAACCCTAATGCAAGAAGGACAGTTATGTTGAATAGCAGTACCTTCTGTCAAATTCTCTGTTTCTTACTAACACCTAATCGTTAACATTGAAAAATAATACTCACAATAATTTGTGGATACATGACATATATATATTTTAAATTATTTTTGTATGATATACCAATCTGGTACAGCCGCTTCTCCAACCGGTATTAATTTGTAGCTTCGAGTGTTATGTGTAGGAACTTTTTTCATTTATATTTCAACCTAGAGTAAATCGCTGTGAACTCACTGACCATTCCCAGCTATCAGCAGGGGCATAGCTTGCCGTACAGGCTATAAATTTCCCTAAGCTATATCTTCATCCTATCTACCTAACACTCTATATACCTAGTTTAAATTTCTTTACTTTATCAATAACTTCATTCTTTCTTTTTCCGTATTTATTGTATTTTCCTAAATAACATAGTAAATTAAGATTATTTTTAATTTTACTTAAGAACACTATTTTCTCTACTAACACCCTTCTTCATAGCTGTAGGCTCTAATAGCGTTACTGACAAAATTGGCTGTGAAAAGGGGCTAAGCTGGCCGGACTGGCAAATAAAACACCTCCATCGGTCGGTGATGCTATTAGAAATTTGTGTTCTCTAACTAGGCTTTTAACATTTAGTTCTTATAATGTATTTAAATTGTTTTAAATAATTAGGAAGATACTCGTCTAGTTGACCATTAATGAATAAATAAATAAACACGCAAAAGATTCTAGTTGGGAGCTCCCGACTAGGGGATACACTGAACCCTCCAACACTAAATGCAACTTGCGCTACGCGCTCGTTTGCTTTAGTAATAATAAAGATAAATTAAAAAAAAAAGTTCCCTTGATGTCTCCTCTACTCAACAGCCACACCAGCCAAGAAAGCAAAAAAAAATGTTCTCCATTGGGTTCGAACTCGCTACATACTGCATCACTTGCCGCCGCCTCTCCGCAAGAACCACACCAATAATTGGGACGCACTGAGAAGAAAACCAATTAAAATAGCAGCACAGAAAACAACACAATCGCAATTGCTATGCTGCTGATAGAATTCAAAGCAGAAAGCAAAAAGCAATGCAGAAAGTCAATTGGTTATAACTTGTGGATTAAATTGACCGGCAATACAAGTTGGATTATTAACTTGACTTATGGCTACGCGGTGGTAGCGGGGAGGTGGCGATAGGTACAAAATGAAAGATACTTGATATATATATATACTTTTCTAGAACCCTTTTTTTTTTGCTTTCGTGTTAAAATTTATTTATTTACAGCTAATCTTCTGTTACTCTTTCTTAGCAACTTTTATTATTAATGATAGCTTAATTTAAATATTTACATTGTGTATGTTTATGTACATGTTTATTTGACTTCATTAAAGGCGAAGTTTGTTTAGCTGCGTCTTCGCGGCAATTCCGTAGACCTGGAGCCCATATCGCCACGCAGGGGCAAGGATTACCTTATAGATAGGAACTTTGTATTGGAGCGAGAGTTTGTTATTCGGGTTTAGCAACCAGCTCAGACGCCTGATTTTGCATTTAAGGTTGTTGGTAACCTCGGTGACATGTTTTTTGAAAGTACGTCGGGTGTCGAGTGTGATCCCTAGGTATTTATGGTCACGCACCTGCTCTAAGAGCTCGCCATGGAGAAAAAGTCCGGGCAGGAGTCCTTGC